>NC_056604.1:13525322-13805322 GCF_018340385.1 Cyprinus carpio | reverse complement strand
CAGGAGTTAAGCGCATTGAAGGCCTAGCATTAGCGTTTAAGTGTTACCTCAATGGCACATTAGCTGGATGTGCTCCAGTCCACTCTTGATTTCTCATTACTCCCTAATGCAGGGGGCGGGACTCAGTGATCCAGCAATAAATTAGTCGTGTCCACTCTGGGATGGCTGCCGGGTGGTTGGGCATGGCGCCAGACACTGTGGCATCAGACAGTGATGGTGGTTTACAGTCACCAGCGGAAGCTGCTCAGTGTGAGAGCATTTCTTCGCTGTTGTACATGTCAGTCTGAACATAAGGGTCCAGATTGTGCAAACACATGCTGCTGAGCAGCAGAGCGCTCTTCCCTGCGGGTCCTGTGGTGGTGACCACAAGACAACAACACACAGGTAAAGATGACGATTGTTTTCTGGAACCCTGTCAGTTTTCTGATCTCATTTACACACCCCAAACAGACACGCACATTCACAAACAACAGATTTGACCCTGTGTGTTTGTGTGTTATGGTCATGGAATTTGTTGCATTCTTTCAAACTATGAGGTATGACTGCACAAGAATGGTTATTATTATTATTAAGTTAATAAAGAGGATAATGGCAGCATTATTTTTATTATTATTGTAATTATTAATTACATAAAAAAAAAAAACCTGTTCGATTATTACATTAAAAATAATTTAAATGATTTAAAAACATACATACTGTGTTTCATTTGGTATTTTTAGAATCCCATCCCATTGTTATTAATGAAGCGGTTTTACGTGACAGTTTGAGTCTTCAGTTCAATGATCTTTCAGATGTTCCCATTCTAATTGGTGAATCTGGCTATAATCCACAGCTAATGTCATATTTACATGGTTTCCTGGTTGATAATGGGAGTGTTTTAGTTTTGCTGTGTCACTTGTCATTTCTGTTGGGTGTTACACTGTCTACATTGCAAGCGAGTGGTACGGCAGCTGGTGAATCCACAGGTGACATTTCTTCAGCTCTGCTGTTTGCGTGTCACTGAGAAAGGATGTGTTATATAAAGCATCTGTGGATCAGTCTTACTTGTTTATCTTTAGTGGTAGGCCTAAAATTAGTTCAGAAGCCTCAGATTGGTCCTTGCATTCATGCACACAAACCGGCATGCTTATAATTGTTTACTTTGATCAACTGCTGCGACCAAAAACATGAAAACAGAAAATTTTGATGCAGAAGAGGAAGTAACCTTAATATAAGATATAAAGAGCATCCTCCAATCTGCCAAAAGTATTTTTGTTATAAGTCAAATTTGACTTAGCTGACCTCAGTTGACAGGGTCAGTGCTTAATATTATAAATAGATATTCTTAACAGCTCATTTCACTAACTTGGATTAACGTAATGTTCATCTCAAAGACATTAAACTCATTGTACATATTTATAGCCAGAGAGAGAGAGAATCATGGCATTTGCTTTATGAATCACACTATATCAGAGGCGCTTCCAAGATTTTAGCCTTAGGGGCGCTCAGCCCCACTTACATCTTTAAGATGTGGTGTAGAGGAACATGGTGCTTAATGTGCAAAACAGACTGAAATTTACATTATTATTCCACATTCTTAAAAAAAAAAAAAAAAAAATGACGGGTGAGAAAATGACAGAAAATTAATATTTGGATAAACTATCCATTTAAGGTGGTTTAAAGGTGTAGAAAGCTCAGATTTGTATGGATTGAAAAGGCTGATGTCCCCTAAATAGGGTCTAGAATCGCTACATTCTTTCAAAAGCTGGTTTTCGCAGTGATGCCATAGAAGAACCTCAAAATAACCTTTCAGTAAAAGATTCTTAAAAGAAAATTTGTCTCGGTTTGAAGAACATTTAAAAAAAACATTTCTGGTTTCCTAGAAGTTGTTCCATCTATGTTGAAGGTTCTTCATGGAACTAGATTACTAGTTCCAGCTACTTTTAAGAGTGTAGACTGAAGTATTCAATCAAAACTGTCATCATATTTGCTTATTATTTTGAACTCAAGATACAGATATTCACTGCACACAAACACAAACACAATCAGATCATATTTCTATATGTCCTCTCGTCATGTCCTCACTCTCCCCAGGCTGGGATTCTGAGTAATTACCTGTATTGTTTTGTAATTAATCAGAGTGTCCAGTGGTGAGTGACGTCAGCTTGAGCTTCTGGAGCCCTAAAGATTTTTTTTCTCTCTTTGTTTCTGTTGCATTTCTTTAAATGTGTCCTCAAATATTCAAACCACAATGCTTGTACAGTAAGAGCAGAGAACTGTGCTGAAGATTAATCAGTTTCTGTTCTTTTAGGGAGAAACAGACTGAAAGAGTAGAGTGGTCCTCAGTGATAGTGTGTGTGTGTGTATGTGTGTGTGCAAGAGGGTAGGTGTCATTAGCCCGAGAGCTTGTCTCTATCTATTTTTAATGAAGGCTGAGGCAAGCTTGTCTCTGTTAATAGAGAATTAAAGATGATCAGTGCAACACATGAAACGCATCTGTTGCAGCACTGCTTGAAGCGGCACCCTCTTCCTTCATGTGTTTAATGACTGTGGACTGACTTGCATGGATGCACTGAAGACGGTGAAAGTGAAAGACCTAATAGGCTTAATGAAAAGTAATAGTCATGACTGAAATGCGTATCTTTATCTTCTCATAATGGTGGACCAGTGGTTCAGCTCCACTCGGCAGCATCTCAATACACTAAGCCTCACCTAACATCTAAAGCTCAGCAAGATCTTCGGTCTCTCATCACAGAACTTCATTCAGCTCCAGATGTCTCCAGAACTCATGCCGTTATAACAAATGGTATCGTGGCAGAACATATACGGGTACAGTTCCTACAAAGCGATACATCCTTCCAAGTAGCAACTCTGAAGGGAGTCGGTGAATTAGGAACACAATCTGCAGTCTTCTGGAACTCGCTACTCCATCACAAGAATAGAAAAAAGGAAGAAGAGGAGTTAACGGTACATGTCCTTCAGGAGTAAGGCATATACATTCTCTAATTATTTATTTATTCCATTTAAAAGTTTGAAAAGTGTTTACTAAGGCTACATTTATTTTATCAAAATATATAAAAAATGTATTATTGCATTGTTGTTTTTTTGCTTAAACATATTTTAAAATGTCATTTATTCCTGTGATGAAAGACCTGAATTTTCAGCAGCCATAACATTAGTCTTCAGTGTCACATGATCATTCAGAAATCATTATGATATGCTGATTTGTTGCCGAATAAACGTTTCCTTTTTATTATCAATGTTGAAAACATTGCTGCTTAATATTTTTGTGGGAATTTTGAACAGAAAGCTCAATAGAATAGCATTTATCAGATTTTTTTTTGTTACATTGTAAAAGCATTTTCTTGTCACTTTTGATTAATTTTATTCATCCTTCCTTTTTATTCTGGAGAGGAAAGAAATTCATACTGTACCTAATATGCTATGAATAAACAAACACACACATACACACAGAGTACCTAGAGTCTTTGCTCTTTCTCAAGGCAGTCCTAAGGGGAATTGGGTCATGTTCTAGTCCCAAAGAGCAAAACTGGGATGAAGTGACAAAAGCAGAGAAGTAATTGCTGCCCATAGCTTAAAAAGATTTCAGGATTCCCCTCCGAGGAGCCCCAGCCACTAACAAAGAGCCAGTAAGCAATGAGCAGATCACCCTATAATGCTGATATCCTCACATCATTCTTATTTTCTTTTATTGTTTTAGAAATGAACACTTCAAAATAAGGTTTAAAATGTTAAGAGTAATGCAAGTAGGTGACATGAAAATAAGTGGTATGTCTCATCCCTAGAAGGCATCATGGGCTGCTGCTACATACATATGTAACCACCTAAACATTCCATCACAGCTGAGTATCCTCTGTTGACGACATGATGCCTCAAACACAGCCTCTAAACATATCAACCTCGTGACATCAGCCCCCGGAACCTCGTTTCCTTCCATCTGTTCCTCTCTGACCCCCGACTCCTCCCGGTTTGAGTGTGTTGTTCTGTGCGTGACACTCTGTGATCATTCCAAGCCCGTTATTACAATCAGTGGGATTCAAATCTATTCATGCTGTTTCACACAGCAGTTGACCTCGCTGTCTTTGACTATTCTCATCTCCCTATCAGTCTCCTTTTTTGATCAAGTCTGTGAGCCATCTGTCTTAGTCTTTCCTGCCAAAAGCTTGCTGTGCTGTATGAACCTGTACACAGTCATTTAGGTCAGTATTAACCTTTAGGGCCTTTGGACTCAGCCTGCGCTCACAGTAGCCAGATTCTTAAGTACTGATTCTAAATATAGTATCCCTTGGAAGGTCAGTATAAGAGTGGAATTTTCGAGAGAAGAAGCTTGCATTCGATTGGAAATTAATGGAGTTAATCAACAATTAAGTGAAGCAGTGCTGATGATAAATAACTAAAGGCAGAGATTCTTTTGCAGTAGTGAAATTTTTCTTTTCCAGTATTTTTTTTTTCTCATCAATAACTCAAATAAGTGTATTGAGTTGTTTTTCTTTATACCTGTTAAGAAATGGTTATTGTTTATGTTTTTGATAGTACATGGATTAGTGACTCCAAAATAATGGTACATTGTAACATATCGTTGCTATACATTTTTTCTGCCTGTTTTGTTTTTATATTGTTGGAAAATGGTTATATTTAGATTTAAGGATAGGGTTAAGGAATATAAAATGTATATATTTAAAATGGTAAAAATGTAAATAAATAAATATATTTATGATATAAAAGAATATTCTATGTTCTAGTATCTGTAAAAATGTAATACTGCTTATGTTTTAGATGATCTGTATTGTACAACCTGATCTCACGACAAAAAAACGTGCCTGTGGGAACTTTATCGCAAGACGCGAAATACGTAGCTACATGTACATTTCATGACATATTCGATGTGAAATGTCCACTGAGTGGCACTAAAAGAGTGTTTGTTTTTTACCTGGAACAGATGAACGTACATATGTTACGTTTTTTGTGACGTTGGTTTTGTATGTGTCACCGCAGGTCTGACTTGAAATGTCCATTGAGTGGCGCTATAAGTGTAATGCTCCGTCACGTCTTAAAATAACGTACCATCTGCACTACACCTAAACCTACCCAATAGTATGAACAAAAGCAAATGTGACTTAAAAACGCAATCGCAAGCATGTTGTTTTAAATTGTTTTAATCTCTCATCTTGCAGCTCTTTCATTGTGAAAGCTTGTTACATCTGGAAAGTGAAACGTATGGAGTTGTAATCATAACAAGTCCTCAGTGTTTTACCTCCTCTAGAGTTAATTTGCAGTGATATGTACCTGTTTGTACAGTATGTATTTCATGTCTTGCAAAAAAGTTCCCACAGGTACGTTTTCATCATGAGATCAGGTAGGTACTGTACATTTCAGCATCTAAACCCAAATGTATAAAAACCACATAACGTACAAATATGCCAATAAATGTTTTGTTAAATGGTTCTTTTTTTTACCCACTATGTTTTCTTATTGTTTATGTAAACTGGTTGATTTTTAGTTTTATTAGTTCAGGTTTGATTAGAAATTTTAATTTAGAATCTGATAAATACTCTGCTGATTCTTTAAAGCTGACATAAAACATTGTTATCATCCATTTTATGTCTGTAATGTGATGAATTTCCAAGTGAAACAGGATATTAAATGGGGAAAAATGGCAGGGTTTGATTTTATCAAGTGTAAATGGATTGAATCCTGAGAACTGGGTGTTCCATATCAGAATTGAGTCAAATGTAATTATGCCCTGAAACAACGAGTTTAGAGCAGGCTAGCTGACCAAGACACTGAGGCTTAAGGCAAGCTTGGCAAGCTACAGCTTTCAACTAAACCTCCCCGACACTGCAGTAGAGACATTTTTTTGCCAGTAGCTTGATGAGTGTATTTACTAATGATATTAGACTAGTTTTGCTGTTTCCCTGACAATGGGTTAGTATTAGGGAAGATAGATCTGGTCTTTACTCAGAGGTGATGCCCTCCACAAAGTTCAGTGATGGTTAAATCCTGGACTGGCTTCTATTATCCTCTTTATGTCTCTTTGTCTAACTCTCAGGCCAATGTTGCTAAGGAGAAAGGGTGGAGTGTAATTTTATTTTATATAATAGGCTCACTGGAAAAACATGCATCTACATTTCTGCAAAACTCCAAAAATGCATCTAGACATACAGTTCACTGCAGTTTCCAGCTGAAATGGACACTAGAGGCAGTAAAACACCAACAAATGATGACTTCAGGGGCAGATTATCGATTAATAAAGACAAACTTTTACACAGTTCCTTGCACAATGCTATTTTATGACCTCAAAACAGTTTTAGTATAGCTTAGTACCTGATTTATAAACACATAACCAGCTTGACTTTTTTTGACATGGTAAACTTGCTTGGTAGCTCGTAGGGCTGGGCAAAATTTTTTATTTTTCATTAGTCTTCTAAACTAGATGTCAGCCTCTTATTTACAATTACACAGCAGCTGCAAGTTCCTCACGGCAACCCGTCAAAATAAAAGTTAAGTTTAAGGTGAAGAAATTGTCAAAAATATATTACTATTTTGCAGTCTTAAGACTCAATGTTACAACAATGCTACTACTACTAATAAATATTAATAAAGCTTTATTTTTAAAGGAATAATCACATTTATTTTCTTTTAAATTTTAACAGTAAACCTCTGTTGTGCAAAAATGAAAGGGTTTTTCCATTTGATTAGGATAAATTAAATTGTTTTATGCCTTCATCTGATTACCAGAAAAAATAAGAAGACGATTTTATATGGCCCTATTATTGTTCAAAAAAGGACCCTATACAAAAAAAGTTTAAAATACAGGCCTGTTGCTCTTAATTTTCTTTTTATAAATTCACCATTTGTAAACTGATGTTTACTGTTAATTTTTTAGAAATATCAATAGCATTTGTATTAAAACTATATTCACTGAATGTAATAATTTTTTTTTTTTTTTTTTTTTTTTTTAAATCGAGAATCGAACCAAGAATCAAATCAAATCGAATTGAGAGCTTGTGAATTGAAATCAAATCGAATCGGGACATTTGAATCGATACCCAGCTCTAGTAGCTCACCTGCTACAGCACTGCACTTGCAACGCACGAGTCCCGTGAAACACAAGTCTCGATTAAAGAGCTCAAATACATGTAGAATGGCATGTTTGCTTTAGTCAACTAGTTTTTATTGGTAAGAGTTGGGGTAGGGTTACTGTAGGTAGTAGCCTACATTATTTTCAAAATAATATATATATATATATATATATATATATATATATAAATAATTCATTTGCATTAACCTTTTAGGGCCATTCACTGGACAATTAATTTTTAAACTGCATGATATGCACCACAACAAATGCAACTGAAGTTGCCAGATTCATTTTCATCTACTTCAGGTAAAACTGAACACATTTTAGCACCACTCAGTGGACATTTTACTTTGAAAGTGTCACAAAACATGCAAGAAGCAACATAATTTCATTTTTCAGAAATGACATCACAGGGATGTTTTTGCTGGGCTGGGAATTTCACTGGGACAACGTAATGTAAGCTTGATAAATCTAGTGCATCTAATATAGCAATTTCTGATGCAGTTGGTAAAAGTCTTTGCAGATACTGTACCTCTGCCAGGTGCTTCATTGTTGGAGGAGGCTGACTTTACCAGGCTAATTCTCATCATACTGACTCTCTCTCTCTTTTTGTCAGGTTGTAGTAGATGGGAACCCATTAAAGATGCATGCTTAGGGAAATTGAAAAGTCAGACTTTAGTGCATAAAAATTACGCTCTATTATTTGGCTGTGAAGAAACACAAAGGAACAAGACTATCACAAGGCAAAATGCAGCAATGAGGTGCGTTTTCAACATCTTTCCTACATTCAGCCTTTGTCACAATCAAAGACACTGAATGATTCTGATAAGGCGAATCAAGTTTAGGCCTAATATTCATGTGAATGACATAATATGGTAGAACATGAATATTTTCTTATAGATCATGTAATCTCTAGCAGGTAAAAAAGTTTGTTACCTGGATTTCTGCTTTAATTATTTATAAATATACTTTTTGTTTGATTATTTTTAAATATACCTTTGGTTATTTTTATTAGTTTTTTTATTATTACTTTATTTAACTTCAGTGTTCCTCATCTTGATAATTATTTTGATTTTAGTAGTTAATGTCTTTCCTTCTGGTAGACCATAGAGATGATGTGGTCAGTGAATCAGTGTTATTTTAGTATTTATATACTATTATAGTATTAGTATTTGTATTTAGCTTTTAATTTGATATTTTCAGATTTCATTTTAATTTTAGTTTTAGTCATTTGTCATGTGCTTTGGTACGGAGCCCCGCACATGACATGCAAGAAAAAAATAAATAAATTGTGCGCAAGATTTACTAATTCGTTCCCTCAATGTACTAAAAGGTGCACACGATTCATTTACTATTGCGTTCCCTCGATTTACTCTTGCACATTCCCTCGATTTGCTAAATCGTGCGCACAATTATATAAATCATATCGCCTAATACCCCGTGAACGAAATAGTAAATCAAGGGAACGGAATAGTAATTGTGTGCACATTTTAGTACATTGAGGGAACGAATTAGTAAGTCGTGCACACGATTTAGCCTACTATTTTTTCCTGCATGCCATGTGCGGGGCTCCGTTCTTTGGTTATTTTTATTAGTTTTTAAAATATTTGTTTTGTATGTTGTGTGCGGGGTTTAGTATTTTGTTTTTTTTTATTAGTTTTTAAAATATTTGTAAAATTTTACTAGTAATGGTTTTAAAGATTCAAGTGAGTAGACATTTCTAATGTTACGTAATGAGCATAAATTTAATATTTTATATCCAATGGCATGCAGTATTATTTTATTTTTACAGCTTCACCAGGTGCTAAATTTGAGAATTCGCTATTTCATTGTGTTTTATCTGAGTCTGAATATATTTGCGTAGATTCTGAGTATGTATGTGTGTGTGTGGTGGCTGGGTGAGAAGGTGATGGACAAAACAATTCATTAACAGCCATGTGCCCTTTACCTCGGCTGTGTGTGAATGAGGTTGCCACACTCATTTTTGGCATCCTAAAGAAAAAATTTGATCAGTGTCTTCACAAAATTGCCTATTGTATGACTTAATGAAATAGAGTAGAATCGGCAAGAAAAAAAAATGTGACTGCGATGCGAGAAAAAAAAATACATCAAGATAAGTAAAGACTATGTGCACTACAGACTCACCAAGAAAAGATTAAAAACTGCAAAGCTGATTTGATGACCATTTTTATGCTGCAGGTGACAGTTTTATCTCTCAGGAATATTCTATGAGGAAAATCAGGAGATGTTTCACCACCGCCACTTTTTTAATCTATTATTTATTTAATATAAAACAAGCCAACAATGTGGGGAAAAACAACAACAAAGCCTCCAGTACCCACTGCACCGTTATTGTATAATGTAAATATATAAATGTATCTTGAACAAAGTGTTTTTTCTTTAGAGATTTACACATTAGTAGTCAGTAAACTCTACTTTCCTTTTAAAAAAAATGAAAGAATTAAAATAAAAGACACAAATACACTGCAACGGTCATGTGGACTACTTTCAGATACTTTTATGGTGCCTTTACATCATTTTGAAGCTTAAAAGCCTCAGTTAAAAGCTCCATTTATAGTAACTTATTGTAACTTAACTTTGACCAAACATGCCCAGATAATTTATTAAATCAAAATAATACAATAATTACAACATATTCATAATGACCTTCTATTTAGTATGTGTTGTATGTGTTTATACAAGCGAGTGTATGTGTATTTTAGTCCTAGTGCCTGTCAGTGCTGCCCTCACTTTGCCATGTTTAATATAGAGCAGTGAGATGATAGTATAAAACAGCCATCCTCTTAGCAAAAGTATCTGTCAGCACACACACACACACAAGTCCTCTTTGCTGTGACTGCTGCAATGTTATAACAGACCCCTTCTAATTAAATACTGACAGCCGGGTTTGGATTACCCACACTTTCTCTCTCTCTTAGATACACACAGGCAGGAAGAGATGAAAAAAAGAGAGAGGGAGCGATAGAGAGAGCAAGAGAGACAGAAAGAGAGATGAGTGGGGTTGGGTGCATTGAGTTTATTCTTTGCTTCTCTGTGTTGCAGCACCTTTCATTCTCTTTCTCTCTCACGAACACAAACGGTTGGTTCATAGTAAATGTGTAAGAGGGATGTGTGACTGCATGTAGACGAGTGTAATTATTTTATGAAGTGTTGTGTTTAAATCGACTGTCACAGAATGGAAACTATATTTTCAAAATATCTTAAGTCATACAAGTTTGTTACGTCATGGGTATATGATGATATCATTTTATATTTTAAGTGAACTGTCACTTTAAAGGGCTCACCCCCAAAAGGAAATTTTGTAGTCGTTATACGACTTTATTCAACAATCCCTTTGTCAACAGTCTCCTCTGTGTCTCTCCTTATCACCGTATGCTGCGTATGCTCTTCTGTATCATCTGCACCACAAGGATGCGCAGTTTTCTTTTAAATCAAAGCTAAATACGCGTAGAAACAGTGCATCCTTGTGGCGCGGAAGATACAGAAGAGCATATGCAGCATACGGTGATATGGAGACACACAGAGGAGACTGCTGACAAAGGAATTGTTGAATAAAGTCATTATTTTTGTTTTCTTCGCTTACAAAAACTGTTCCTGTTGCTTCATATAACCCAGATTGCACATCTGATGGCAGATGGAGTATTCTGACGACGACTTTCATACCTTTTATGCACCTTGACACTGTTATTTACTTGGCAGTCTATGGGACAGCCGCGGGCCTTCCGGTTTTCATCCAAAATATCTTAAATTGTGTTCCGAAGATGAACGGAGCTTTTACGGGTTTGGAACGACATGGGGTAAAATTTTCATTTTGGGGTATCCCTTTAAATCACGCAAAGTGTTCTGTCATTATATACTCATTACTGGCAGTGTGCTACTTTACCTCACCGCATTAGTCTTTAGCTGTTATGCTGGGGAAGTTGCCTTTCATATATATATATATATATATATATATATATATATAATATATATATATATATATATATATATATATATATATATATATATATAATTTTACTGTATTAGTAATTTTATGTGCTTTTCTCATTTTTATTAGTTTGTTTTTATATTTTTATGTAGCTTTATTTTTGTTTTTAAGTTCTAATATTTGTAGATCTAATATTTATAATCTACTTTATTTCAGTTAAAAAATCATTATTTTTGTCACAGTATTTCTGTCTTGATTTCCAGTCTGAATATGTAAACATCCTTAAAAAAAATACCTAAGCAAAATAATGCAAGTTGACATCCCACCAAAAACTGACATGGTTTAGCATCCCTAGTAAAAAAAAAGTAATATATTTAAAATACATAAGTATATTTCAAATCTGTACACATATTTACTGACATATTGCTCGAGTCTTACTGATATAAAAATTATAATTAGACTTTTTTTGGAGTACTGGTGTACAGTTTCTTAATATTTAGCCTAAAGTGTGTTTTAATGTCACTATTAATAAGGATTATATGATTTTTTGAATAATATTGGTCTTTAAATGCAAGATATTTAAAGTGTACCTGAAGTGTAGTTCCACTTCCACAATCAAATATGTTTAAGTATACTGTATCTTTAGTTGGACAGTTCAGCACTATTTCCGTACTTTAATTATACAAATTTAGTATACCCAAAGTATTGCAGGGTATTTTTTAAATTATATAAATAAGTAAATGTAATTGTAGTGTACTTAGCATGAAATAAATGTATTTCAAATATATTTTAGTATAGGCTATTTATTTTTCACTAGGGACTGGTCTTGCTGGTTGACTGTGTTGATCACTAGCAAAACTTCAACCAGCAGCATAGTCTTTCTGAAGTCCATCTCAAATTTGTTTTACCTACGTCAAATAACTGAAGTTTTGTCGATAAATCTGACCTTGCAGCTATTGAACTATCCAGCAGAAGTCGAACTCAATTAGTAAGAGCAGTCTGTGGTTTGGGAACCTGCATTCAGAATCTATAGTCTGTGGATTTGATGAGGCTGGAATTCATCATTCGTCTATTTGTTACTTAGTATATTATACATTTGCAATGTTTCGATGCATTTGCAATCTGCTTAATGCGATTTACACTAGTAGGACATGTTACTGGTTCAACATCCTTATTGGATGTTGCTAAACAAGGTCTGCATAATACCTTAAGAAAGTTGTTATATATTTCCTATTGATCTCAGTTAAAAACATGTTCAGCATCTCGCCATCATCCTGCAGACCAACATTTGATTCTGGCAGTGAAATCTAATCAGTTTGAGAGTCAATGGAAAAGCGTTTACAGAGATTAAAGCAGAGATAAATAGGGGGAAAAAAATCAATCAAAGGTTAACCAGTGGTGTCAGAGATGAGGCATATAAGAAGTTGAGTCCATTCAGAGGATGTGTAGCAACAGCCCAACCATTTTAAAATCATAATGAAACTGTTTTTGTTACAGCAATATATATATTCAGGTCAAAATGCAAACAGATAGCCATTAAGTGCATGTACATGCACTTTAAAAGTTTGAATTCAATCAAACTAAAAAGCAATTTAAAAGCAACACTTTAATCTGTCTGACTGAAATCATACCAGTCTGGTTTTTGTAAAGTTAGACTATGGTCCAAGATAAGCCTAGTCTTCGTCCAGCATTTATACCTATTAATTAGACAACAACTGGCCTTGTCCATGTGTTTTGAAAGACAGATGTGACAAGCGATGTGTATTTAATCCTTCAGATATTAAATTACTCATTGTGTCATGTATACAGACAGATTATAACAGTGCGTGTAAACATATTATTATTAATCTGGTCTGAGATCAGATGTGCTGCATCTGCTTTGATTGTTCAGTATTTATCCTTGAGTGTGTGACCTGGATCAGCAGTTTTTGGCTGTGGAGATGGACACGAGATCAGGAGCAGAAGGGGCCCATCTGCCTGTTTACAAACGCATTTGGTGCCCTGGAGTGTGTGTGTTTGTAAGTTTATGTAAGTGAACGTGCATGTTTGTGAACGAGTTTGGCTGCTAAAATAGCAGCAGCTTGGCTGAGAGAGTGATTTGAATATCTGTAGTTTGGCAAGAGTGTGTTTATAATGTGCATTCTGTGGACGTGTGTGTATGTGCTGTTTTGCGTTCAATGCAGGGCTTGAATCTTGCTCAACCGACAACATTTTTAAATAAACATAAAAAAGCATCTGTATGTCAGTATATGAATCAGTAATGGTAGCAAATTTGGTTGCTTTTAAATTATGATTTCACTGGAACAGAGCAGTGTTTGGTATTATTTATATATTATTATAGTGTTTTATTATAGTATTTTAGTATTTTGAATTAGCTTTTATTTTTTTAATTTAGTTAAATTTTTAAATTATATTATGTGCTTCTGTCATTTTTATTAGTTGTTATATATATATATATATATATATATATATATATATATATATATATATCCCTTTTATTCAACCCCCAGAGCCATGTGAGGCACATTTTAATATGGATGGATGTGCTTTATTTGACTACTTCTGGACTGTTGTACGAAATAACACCCGCCCATATGCCATTATAAAGCCTGGAAGAGGAAGGAAACTTTTTAATATAACTCCGACTGGATTTGTCTGAAAGAAGAACGTTATATACACCTCGGATGGCTTGAGGGCGAGTAAAACAGATTAATTTTCATTTTTGGGTGAACTAGCCCTTTAATGTAAAAAAAACTATAGTATTTTTAATGACTGTAGCAACTGTTTTCAGCATACCTAAATCCCAAGCCGTAATCACAGATTTTTAGGAAGGCTGAGATGAAAGACAGAGTGCTGAAACCTTCCTAAATGTTTCTGAATGAGCGTTTACCTAAAACAAAAGCATCATGCGACTGATGATGTGTCATGAGTACATTTGATTGGATCGAGCTCTGTGTGCGTCAGAGATGATGTTGCGGTTCTGCAGAAGGTGTCAGTGGAATTGGCTGCGTTCTGACCGGCCTGTGTGTATGCTTCAAGCTGTTTAACCACATTTGTGTGAAGCAGGGACACCTGAGAGGACAGCGGTGTGACCGCAGCGAGATGAGGTCCCACCGGGATACTGATGTTCAGTTTGTTTGACCAGCTTCACCTTGACTCACCGCAGTCCAGCTACTGATACTGTACCAAAGGAGAGAGAGAGAACAGGATGATCGTACAGAAGCAGTATAAAGGTGTAAAAAATGGCCAAGGGATACAGATGCAGTTAAAAAGAACAAGAGCTTGGGTGCAGATGTCCTTTGGTGTAATTGCGTAATGCTTAAATAAAGATAAAAGCTGTGGAAAATAACACAGGTGAGAGAGAAGGACACTGGGGTTTACTGCTCTCAGTTGTAGTAATAAAACCACACACACACATACAATCACAATCTCACAAACTCAAAAGGGCATACTAGCAGAGCTGGGTAGATTACTTACAAAATGTTATCTGTTACTGATTCCTAATAACATGACAAAAATTGTAGTTAGTAAGGGAATCCATTAGATTACGCATTTTGGGTAACATAATCAGACTACTTTTAGATTTCTTTTGACCTATCTAGCTTTTCACATTAATTTAAATAGGATAATATTGTACCATATTGATGTAAAAATACATAGAGTAAGAAATATATTCCATTTGTTATCAACAACATAAAGTCCATTTAACACATATTATGTCAAAGTTTCCCAAACTGGGTTTGTGGAGGAACTGCAGGGGGTTTATGAGTTCAGTGAAAAGCTAATGATTAATTGAATCATAAAAAGGTTAAAGTAAAACAAACAATTCTAAAATGAATCAAAATAAAGTGCTTACTGAAACGTACTTAAACTTTGTTTACCTGCATGACATGTGACCATAACCAACGTCAGAGCACCATGAACATGCAAATGTGATACTCCATTATTAAAATATTTATTTTACTACCCAGCTTTGCATTCTAGCTTACTATTTTGGCAATATATACTGTAGTATAAAACAAAGTCATATGAACTGCAAAATTTGCAGTACACTGTTATGAGCATATGAGAATAATTTTTTCTAGGATAATTATTATTATTTTATTTTTTTCAAAACTCAGCTGTGTATCAAATTAAAATATAAAACAGTAATAATAATATTTCACAATGTTGCTGTTTTTACTGTATTTTTTTTTTTATAAAATAAATGCTGCCTATTTGAGATTTCTTTCAAAAACATTTAACAAATCTTACCAACCCCAAGCTTTTGAACATTGCTTACTACAGCATTTTAAGATTCAGTATGCTGTCAGCTAGTATTCCATTCTGAATGTATTGACACATACTTTCTCTCGCTTCATTTTTTCACACATTCAGATGAAGGTGACGATAGGTAAAGATTTGTCCTCTAGCTGACACTCGCAGCAACCTACATGTTCCAGCATACAAAATTTAGCTGTGAACACTCAAATTTTTTAGATTTATACTTGACAGTAGGGTAATAGAAATAAACTTAATTCAGGATATATTCAGGTTTTCGTTTACTATTTTGTTTGTATACAATACAGATCAAGAATATGAATTTTGCAGTGTTCAGTCAGCATTCGGTCACACATCCTCTCTTATTAACCAAAGTTGGATTCTCAGAGGCTGGTAGGTGCAACAAACCACATTTTCACTCCAGAGTCCATCTGTTTAAAGCTGGATATTTTTTTTTATGAGCATTAGTTCAGAGCAGCAGGAGCTATCACTGCAGTGTCATTAATTAATTTGTTGCCATGGGCAACTAATATTAGGAGTAAACATAAACACCACACAGAAGTGATGATTGTTTAGTGACACTAGCACCAGCATCAACCAGCTGGGGACGATAGGATCTGCAGGAGACAGAAGTATAGCTGCGGGTGTGTGCTTGCATGTGTGTCTGCGAGTGTGTGTTGGCTTGTGAGTTTGCATCAGTATGTATGAAGTGTTGCTGCTGCAGTCATGTGACTGTCAAACCATCCATTTCATGTCTCTGAATGAGTCACTAATGATGATTAAACTGAAGCCCAAAGACAAAAACAACAGACATTTATCCCAGTTTATTCAATGCAGCAAAGTAAAGTTTTGATCCTGTCATACACACATGCACATACAAAACACACACACGCACACACACACACACACACACACACACACACACACACACACACACACACACACACACACACACACACACACACACACACACACACACACACAGAAACATATGCACAGCCCCGAGCGGCAGCAGCTGGTGGTGGTTTGGAGTGAAATCATTATTCAGTGTGACAGTAGGAGATTCATTACCAGCAGTTAAGATGACAGTGGTCAATGACCAAATGCATTAAACAGAAACATTGAGAGGAAGAGACGTTTATTTCTGTCAGTCACAGACTCTTCCTCTTCCTCTGTGCATTTCATCTTGCTCTCTTTTAGATTTTAATAGAAAAGAATAGAATACATTGGCATATGACTAAAACAATCCTAGCTTTTCATCCTTATTCTTTATTAATAAAAATGTCTGTCCAGATCATAAAAATGTCAAGGATCCAGAAAAATTTTAAAGAATTGAATATAATAATAATAATAACAATAATATGCTAATTGCATAAAATATTATTTAATGTTACTATATTTTTTGTTATTATTATAATAATTATTATTCTAAAAATAAGTTTAATTTACCAAATTTGACATTTATTTTTGTTTCATTCTAAATAATTCTAAGACTAATACAATTATTTTAATCTGCTGACAGCTGTAGATTTAACTTTTTACCTATTCAGGTTTTTAAATGTATATTTAGTCTTAGCTTGATCTGAAAGTAAATTCTTTCCAGACAATGTGACCCTATCTGTGAAATCCAGGCTAAAGTCTCAAAATCTAATTATGAGAAAACAAGCATCAAAGTTTGATTTCAACCATTCATTTCACTATGATTTCAGCCTTACTCAGTCAATATTAAAGATATCAAGGTTACATTTTCATTGAATGTTCTTTGCCTTATGAATGAAGATTTTATGTAGTAAATCACAAAAAAGACTTGTTACAATTTAATTAAATTATATAGCTGCCTTTATAATTTAGGAAGGAGGTCTCTTGCAAAGGGATCATCATATTTTGGGGGTCCGTGGCTTCAGAAAGTCTGAAAAAGGTATTAAACATCACACATGGATAAGGCGAAATTGATTCCTTATGAAAGTCTTTAAAACAATATTCTAAGAGGTGCTATATAGAAACTTTTAGTTTGTTTTTATTTTACTTGGATACAGTAAAAAACAGAACCTGTAACTTGTAAAAGAGAGTGCTTTGTCGGCACTGAATAAAGTTTTGAAATGTATTCACTATGCTGTCTTTCCATGTCTGGGACTAATCTGTCAGACATCTGCTCTTAACTACTACATGTGTTTGAGTGACAAATAACCTTCTGAAACCTTCACGATTCAGTGTGTAGATCAGCTAGACTCAACAGAGAGACAGAAACCCAGACGCGAAGAGATTACAGTCGAAAATAGCACAGGAGAGAGCAAAATCATACGTTTACAACACACAGAAACTCTCAGGGGAAAATGTGAGTGTCTGTATGTAAGTGGGACAATACTGTGATTGTCATATTTAAGATGATCACACAGCTGTGTAACTTTAGCACGGTCATTTGCACATAGCGGCACAAAAAAACATCAGCAGCAGCAGCAACATTCATTCATTCTCTATGTAGTTTTAATGAGCTTTTTATGACAATGAACACACAGATTCTCTCCATACAAACATTATGGGTTAATGAATACTCTCATATATGACTTCCAAGAGCCTCGATATATCAGCTTATGGGAATTTCAGCAGGAAACAATGATCATTCCCCATGCTGAGAAAAAGGATGGCAATTTGTACACCTGTCATAGCACTCTATATGCAGCATACAATCAGGGTCGGCGCTACAGGAGGGCATCCAGAGGCATTTCTTCCTTTAGCCATACCATCCAAAATGTAATATTTGACCAAACTATTATGTCTTTCTAATGCATTTTAGTCTCATGCATTTAATAGCCACAATGTGCGACAACTCTATAAAATGAATGCATCAGTAAATTATTTGTGAAAGAATTTGCTTTGAGCAGTGGCGGATCCTGGCATATGCGATATACAGAGTGACCTAGAGCAGTAGCGTTCTCTGGGGCGACGAGGGGTGCACACATACAGCTTTGAGATAAATATTCGGGCAGTTTGACAGGACTGAAAATGAATTGTGACCTAGTGGGTATCTTTCTCTGAGCAGTTCCCTAGGCTTTAGTTCACTGCCCCCTCACTTCGGCTGCTATGTGTCTGCTCCATAGAAATAGGATAAGTGCTCATGAAAAAAAAAAGCCTCTTTACCTTCTAGAAGCCTAAAATGGAAAAGAGATGATAAAAGCGGCATATAGTACAGGTCAAGGTTATCACAAAATTGTTCCCTAACAAAAAGGGAATTGAACTTGAAACCTTTATCAGTCTGTAGTGACATTCACACCACTGTATCAGCGAGTAGTAATGTGACTTTATTGATAATCCTTTGTATTTTTTATATTTCTAATTGCATTTTTAAATCTTATTCCTATGTATTTAGCTAGCAAGACAGAAAGGTATGAATTTTAGTTTAAGCTTAGGCTCAAATAAAAAAATAATATAAAGAAAATTAAGAAATTTATGTGTAGGGTTTTTTCTTTTTTACATTTTTGGATGCAAACTCTGCATACTTTTTACAGCACAGTATAATTTATATTTTCACATCTCTGAACTCCAAGTTGATCATCAGAGTTGATAGCTTACTTGGATTTTTCGGAGTGGTATTTTCTGAGATTTCTAAGGTCAGATGTTCCTTTGACCGTCACTTTCCTCCCATGATCTTTCATTAAAGTGGAGAGCTTGACCTAACACCTGTAATCTTTCCTCATACCTTCTGTCGACAGCTTTAAAACAGCAAAGAGCACAAACAAAGGCACGGCTAATCGGTATAAAACCCTCCGAAATCCAGACATCTATGACCAGTGACCACTAGATCAACTGAATTTGGCATTGGGTTGAAAGCTTGTTGAAATAAATGCACGGGTAATGGATTTAATGCTCTTTTTACTGGATGCAGGGTAACAATACCTTTCTTCATTGATGCTCCCATTACATGTCATCAGATCTGATCGCTAATGGGGGAAGTGTGTGTTTATGGAAGGCTGATGGGATGAAACGGCAGCAATTTGGCCATCATAGAAACTCTAAACCTCCCGGAACACAGAGCCTTTGAATGAAGAGAGGCAAAAGCCCAAACAAACAAATGAATCTTTATCTTTCTTTTTTCTCATTTGAATTTCATAGATTCTCTCTGTGCTGCATGATGAAATGCACCACATGAAAACTGTACAGATAAAGAGAGGCTGCTATTGACTTAATTGTATTTTTTTATTTTTTTTTAGAGATGGATATGAATGTAGCATCTAGAGAGCTCAAGGTTAGAATTCACTGCGTGGGGGAAAAAGAGCTAGAGAGAACTGATTGAATTGGATACTTTTGTTTACTTTTGTTACTGCTTTAAAGGATCAGTTCTCCTAAAAATGAAACTTCTGTCATTATTTTCTTAAACCCATATGAGTTTCTTTTTTCTACGGAATACATTCTGAAAAATTGTGCAGATTGATTTTCCCCCACGCAGTTACAATGGGCACTGGAACTCTGAAGCTTCAAAAACACGACGAACAACAAGAAACACGAAACAACATGAAAGTGTCATAAAAGTTGTCCATATTACTTGTGCGCTCTATTGCAAGTCTTCTGAAGCCATACTGTCTGATTTGTCATTAAGTATTGCATCCTGTAGTGTAGAAGATGCAACCTGCTTTTTCATTCATTTTCATTAATTGAACTGTAATTTATATGACTGATCATAGATAAATTAAACAAATACTGATACCTGAAAGACCTAAGTATTGATTTTCATTAGGTAATGAGTATTTGATGATTAATTCAGTATTGTCCTTAAAAAGAATCATCACTGTTTTAATGTTTTTGAAGTCTGTTATGCTCAACAAGGCTGCATTTATTTGATAAAAAACAAGTAACAATGGACATTTTGAAATTTTATTTAAAATAGTTTTCTATTTTAAAATGTATTCCTCTGATGGAAAAAATGAATTTACAGCATCATTACTCCAGTTTCAGTGTCTCATGATTCTTCAGAAATCATTAAAATATGCTGATTTAGTGCTCAAGAAATATTCTTGTTATTATCAATGTTGAAAATAGTTGTAAAACATGACAGTTTCCTCTCTCCATGGCCCAATCACATCATGGCTGTTTCTATCCATTTTGATGCCCTAGGTGAAATCCTTATTAGCCCCCCCCCCCATCCCACTCCCACTACCAAACAAGATAATTTAAGATTACATACAAAATATCATAAAACTGATTATGTAAACACTCATATCTTAAATAACAACAGTGATAAATTTCCAAATTATATTCGTATATATATATATATATATATATATATAGACGGTTTCAACGGCAACAACATAAACAAATGTTTCTACACATGTGTCCTTTTGGGGCCCTAACTTAACTTCCAGTAGACTTCCAAATAGAATCAATAACAACAGCTAAATAGTCCCGCTAGAGTAGATTGTTTTTGATAACAAGCCAAATATGTTTGTGTAAATCAGATGGACTTATTGAAAATGCTAATTCATTCTCTGCCAGAAGGAGGTGCTTTAAAGCTGGAGAAACAGTAACAGCTGTACACAATGCAGCACTAAGCTCACAAACGCTGCTTTATCAGGCATATAACATGCAAGATGAAATGAAAATGACATCGAACATTTTCTAAAGATAGTCTTCCTTAAGAAATACAGTGATATAAAAACACCCGCGCCTCGTTTTGATTTTTAAACGTGCAGTACGTGCTTATGTTTATTCAACAAAGCCTTTTGGAAAATTGGTCAGTTTTGATATTGTAAGCGCCACAAATAAATAAATGTATGGGAAACACATCACACAGCAAAACCACCTGAGCCCAACAGTCTACTCATCATCACCTTAACTTTAACTCTAGCGTTTGTAGCCGGCGCTATAGCCAGACTAATAAACAAACACAGACCGGAAGTTAACTTCGGGCCAGGCTCGTGCGCCCTATGAAACCGTCTATATATAATTTATTTTCAGACATCGTTTTCTTGTCACATTCAAATTGGTTGTCATAGTAACGACACTAATCAGCGCATTGTGAGTTCAACAAATTGACTGTTAAGATATAAATTTTGCACAATTTGTTATCTGTAATACAATTATAGCCACTGGATGCCTGTATAGCTCTATGTAACAATCCCTAGTTGCTAAGAAATTGTCATCACACATAAATTTATTTTATTACATTTAGATTTGGATATGTTTAAATATTATCAATGGCTGTCTTTATCTGTTTTTTGTTCAGTTGTTTTGTTGTTCTTGTGTCAGTTATTGCTTTATTATTTCAGTCAAACCTAAAACCCTTTACCTCAAACTACTGTACATATAAAAGCCTGATCAGTGGCATAAAAGTAATCAGAATGCAGCTACTTGTTCCTTTGTTACTGATTAGTGCGTGAACTTCCCCTTTAAATAAAATGACGCTCTGCCCTCTTTGTGTATGACGCTGCTCCCATTAAGCGCTGTTGGAAGTGAATTAATCGAGTCAGCATTTCGACACTTTCGTAAGGATGCGTTTAATCCAAAGTGGTTTAACAAAGGAAGTATTGATCTTGAGAATTAAAACAATAAGCCTCAAGAAGCTGTGGTTTACAGTGAATTTACTGATGCGAAGTGGAGTGCCTTAAACCCTCTTAGCTGTTATAAATTTACTGTGAACCACAGCTTCACAGGGTTTATTGCTTTTATAAAACAGTTATTCCATATACGTACTAAGGTTTCACAGGATAAAACTCTTTATCACAACCCTGCTAAAATGTAGCGGCAGTATGCATGCTCATTGGCGCCCCCTCCAGTTGGTGGCGCCCTAGGCAACTGCCTAGCTTGCCTATGCATAGAAACGGTATTGTCTTACATATTTTTGGGCATAATTATAAGACCCTGAAGTATTGATTTTTTTTTTTTTTTTTTTTTTTTTTTTTTTTTTTTTTACATACATGGGCTATATTTCCATTTAAACACAGTATCTGCTTCAGAGCATGATGTTGAAAATTTCACATCTCCATGTACTGCACAGCAGATCAAGAGCATTAGCAACACAAAAGTCTCCTTTGTGTGACTGGAAGTCGATTTTTACTGATTTTTGTACTCTGCTGCTCCTACACAACCCCTGACAGCAAACGTCATGAGAGAAACAGCTATTCTGAACTCAGTGACCCCCCACGCACACACAGAGACATATGTTGCCTTACCGATCCGAAACGCTTCGGTTTGACACCCTGCAGCTGTGGGTGATTATCATCATTCACCCTGGCTAATGGATTTAACCTCATTCCTCTTTCTGTCCCTTATCCTCTTCTCCCTCATCCTTTGTTCGCTTTAATCAATGCTTCTGATCAGTATCGACAGAGCATGTTCACCTAACAGAGCAGTAGAAGCATGGTTGAATCAAGAGAGAGTCAACCATGTATTGGGGCAGAATGGTGAGTCTGGATCTATTCAAACGAGGGCGTGAATTTTGAGTGTCATATTAATTAAAGCTTCTGGTAACAACTGAAAGCCCTCATTAGCAGGGTGATTTTCTTCACAGCAACATTAGCGTGCAGAATGCATAGGTCCGTAACATAGGGAGCATATCTTAACCAGTAAAACTACTACTGCCAGGCAAGAGGCTAATAAGGTACCAATAAACAGAATTAGAGAGAGAGGGAATGAAAATGATATTTCAGGTGCATCTCTTATAAGCCACTGTGTTGTTAAGCACACTAGAGATTTGTGTTTTTCTTTAAAGATCATTTTGAATATGCTACTCCACCTAAAGGTCAAAACCATCTTATTAACGCGAATAAATAAATCAATAAACAAACATCCATTCTCTCCCCATTTGCCTCTGTAAATCCCCAATCCCCCAGCAGCCTCCTGTTTTTACAGAAGAAACACAAGTGTAAAACCTCAAAGTAATTTCAAAACTGACTCAGCCCTCGTATGGTCCAAATCTCTCTCTCTCTCTAACGGCATTAAAATGCAGATAAAACCCTGCCTGGATCTGACGTGTATGTTCCAGCACTGTGTTCAGGGCCAGATTAACAAATGGACCATGATGCAACTGAATCAGTGTTTGGACAATTTATGCAACACAAAATCTGATTTTTCACTGCAGGACACACAACATACAGTAGGGTTCGCAGACATTCGGTCTCATTCACTCATATGCCAAAGGTTAATCCTGTAGCAAAGAAAAATCACAAAAGAGATGGCACTAATATCTCAGCTGTTTCTCCTAGATAGCAATGTGATTATATGGTGAGCAAATGGAGATCCAAGAGTCTCCTGCTTCTCAGATTTTTTTGTTTTCAGAGGAATAAATGTATTTTCTAGAAATTCAGAAAAAAAAAAAAACCTTAGATATCGACAAACAAAGTTTGCAATCAAAAAGATGAAGATTTCAAATATTCATCAAATTCTTCATATTTGTTTGAATTAGACCTCACTTTGATTTTTATTGAACTGTACTCTCATTGTATGTCAACTGTCATATTACTGTACCTTTTTTTTTTTTAATTTCTTCTATAGAATTTTAGGAGACTTAATTGATTTTTAAGTAATGCTTGTATTTAAATATCAGCTTTGTCTTTGTTTCTGCTAAACTTCCTAGGGATACACTGATACTTCTTGCTGATACTACTAAGCTGATAATTATTTACATTATAGCTGATAACCCATAAATGCAAATATAAAATGCTATACAATGTTGTCTAGTTAAAACCCCCCACTAAAATCAATGGTTTAACATGAATTTAGGCATCACAACATCATAATTCACTGTATGAAATGTTTTTTTTTATATTTGCGAAATATTGATTTAACAGTGTTATTAAATTATTAGTGTTTTAAAGATTAACTTTACATGATTTTAGATGACAGCAAAGGTAATCTTATTAATTAAATATACACTATTACAATAAATAAATAAAATATACATCAAATAAATGACCAATAACCAGTATGGTACAGATATAGCCTATCATGCATCCCTAAAATAAGTAAGAGCAATGTCCAAGCAATAACATTTTCCTTCACTCTGTCTTCCCTCTTCAAGTCTTATCCAGCCGTCTTGCCAAGAGAAAACACAGAGCCATGAAATTCAACAGTAGAGCAGCTAAATTAAATGTTACTGGTGTAAACAATACAGAGGAGGAGGAAAACACTTCAGATGACAGGACAGAGAAGAACAGTTAACCATTCACACACAATATATGCTGTATATTTCAGATAAACCGATTTGATTATTGCTCTAATGAGGACTAGTTCTCCTAGCTGACATGCTAAGTGTTCGTAGGGCAGCAGGTCTGTGTTTTACATGGTAATGCAATGTCTCAGTCTCACCAGAGAAACAGAATTGTAGTGCTATATTTCACTCTGACTGAGTGAGCTGGAGACCCCGATAATGTGCACATCAGTGTGAACGAATCAATGAATAAAAGAAGCACCAGGTGTGTAAAACACACTACTGCATTGGTCAAGAGCACAGGAAGCCTCAGAATCAACAGGTGTGTTATGATGGGATACAAACCTGAACCTACTGGCACAATCAACTGTGCAAAACTGCTGGGACGTGAAAATAAACCCTTATATTTGGACTGAACTGAATGGGAAACACTCCCACACACAGGCAGTGAGAACACATGACGTCAGTGGGGTTGGAAATGTCATAGTGGTTTACAATGTTCAGCACATGTACCTAAGAACATTAGTCACAGTGACACACACTTCTTTCTACAGTGTGTTTTATTGATGAGAAGAGTCTCTCTCGCTCTCATCTCAGGTCAAGTCTCAGATGCGGGAGGAGACTGGATCTCTGGTGTGAATGTAGTAATGTGTAATGAGATCTGCACTTTTCTGAAATCCATGTAAAACTAGCCAACACATTAACACAACAATAAGGACAATATATAGGGTTATAGTTCAACATAATGCCCACAATGACCTGTTAAGAGATTCGGTCATGCACATATACACAGATAACTCAAATGAAAGCCTAAATAAGTAATTATGTGTCTAACCATTTGTAATTCTACCTCAGAAAAAGACAGTCACCTGAACACAGACCCAACTGTATTCATCAACGACCAAACCATCTGGCAATGTAACATTCATGAGTTACTGTCCACAATAAGTGAAGTCCTTAATCTTGTTGTTTTGGGGTCACAGGGCTCACCGACCTCACAGACTGGTGTTTCAGCCAATGATCAGCCATCTAAACAGGAAGTCAAAGACCGTTTTGACTTCAGCTCTGGTTTCAAAGCCACAGTGACACAATAGCTACATACAGAACATTTGATAGTAGCGGTAGCAGCACATATATAGCTGATTACTCAACTATAGTTGAGTATATAGTTGAAATTGCTATAGATTATACACTGTATAATCACTCAAAATAATAACCTAAATTAATCCTCCACATTCTCTTAAAACCAACTGTGTCAAACGTCTACTCGCATCAGTCTTGAACAAACAAATAAATGGCCTATGATTTATGAGGGGCAGGGTTGAAGTAAATGGGGCTATACAGCTCTGCAGTTGCCTTCTGTTGTTAATGTGTGGGAGAAACGCTGAAGGATGTTCCTCTGCTTGCTTCACACACGCTTAAATATTAATTGGTGCATAATAGGGATGAATAAAGTCTAGCCTGGGGCAGCGAGTTAAATCCAAACCTACCGCTGCTTCAGGCAGGCATGACTGCAGTCAGCAATCATGGTCATTAGGGTTAGATGCTAATAGCAGTTAACTCGGAAAAGAAAGAAAATCCACAAGCTGCAGGGAAACGGCTTCTCTTTCGATGAGGTGTAATGTTATACTGTAAATAGTTCTGTTTGTTTAAGTTGCACTTTGGTGGTTTAAAAGACCTTGTACATGGGTGTACTTAAAGGGATAGTTCACCCAAAAAAGGAAAATTCTGTCATCATTTACTCACCCAAATAATGCTCCGAATGTGTATGACTTACTCAATTCTGCATAACACAAATGAAGAATGTCAACACTGGACCCTATTAACTTTCACTGTATGAACTAAAACATTCTTAAAATATCTTCTTCTGTGTTTTGCAGTCATACAGATTTGGAACGACATGAGGGTGAGTAAACAATGGCAGAATTCTTAATTCCACTGTCAGAAAGGTTGTGCAAAAATGGTACCTTTAGGGGTACAACAGTTTGTCACTGAGGCAGTATCTTTAAATGGACAACTTTGTAAGTAATCTACCCCTAAAAGGTGCATATTAATGCCTTTTGGAGTAGTTATATGTACCCCTGAAGTTCTATTTTGAACCCTTTAGGGGTAAATAAGGTACAAAGTTGTCCCTTTAAGGTGGCAAGCTCCTGTACCCCTGAAGGTACAATTTCTGCACACAGTGATGGGTGGACTATCCCTTTAAGCCTTACCCTCTGAAATGCATGAGGGGTGTGGCTTGATGTGCATTCAGGGTTAAAAAGTGTAAAAATATACAGAGAGAAGTCATTCGGAGACAAAATGACTCACCCCAGCGTTGTCATGGTTACAATGGTGTACCAGAAGGAGGCCGGGATGCTGGTGAACTTGCTGGACGAGGAGCCTTTCTCAGCGTAGAACATGACTGTGGCAAAGATGATGATGGCCATGGTGAGGGAGAAGAGGAGGAAACCGAGCTCGGACGCACAGCTCTTCAGCGTGTAGCCAAGGATCCGGAGACCCTGGGAGTGGCGGGAGAATTTAAAGATCCGGAAGACACGGAACACCCGTAGCGTGACAAAAGCTCCGCTTACGTCCTCGTTGTTGGTCATGACGAGCCCAATGTAATACGGTAAGATGGCCACCACATCGATAATGCTCATCACGCTTCTCATGAAGCGGTACCTGCTGGGTGCCGCGAACAGACGCATCAGATACTCCACTGTAAAGATCATTACACAAGCTGTGTCCATGCAGAAAAACGCCTCTGTGTAGCGCTCACCACAAGGGATGTCTCTCTGGTTCGGCATATAACCGCAAGGAACCGTCTCAACCACGTTGGTGATAACAGATATGGCGATGAAGAATCCGGTTACGTAGTAGAAAACCAGCGCCATGGTGCTAGTGTGTGGGTTCTCGAAGGCCCTCCACATGGTCTCGCGGAAAGTCATGTTGGGGAGTTTGCTGTCTTTGTTGTCCTCAAGGTCGTCCATAAGGCGCTCCGCATTCTCCCTCTTGCGGTCCTTGTACTCTTCGTAACAGCAGTCACTGATGATTTCGGGAATGATTCCAAAGAATGCCAGCTCCTCGTCATAAGCAGAGATGCACTCGTAGCGTGGGTAGTGCAGCTTCCCTGTGCGGTAGAAGTTAAGAATACTTCTGAACACATCCGGATCTCGGTCAAAGAAATACTCCCTAGTTTCCTCATTGAAGAAGAATTCTTTTTCGGAGCTCCCCAGGAGTGTATCAGGGTAACGGTCTAGTGTGTTGCGCCAGGTTTGGAAGCGTCGGCCACTGACGTTGAGGATAATAAGTTCGTCCTGATGCTTGTTCTTATTGGTCGGTGCGACGGGCATGGGCAGGTTGGCCACAGGCATCCATCCTATGGCCGCCGCCCGAGCAAAGGGGAGCCAGGCTGCAACTCCAGCAGCCATGGGGACTCCGGCTGGGGTCGAGGGGACCAGATCAAACACCTTCACAACCAGCTTGACATTAGATTAGACCCCATCTACATAGAGAGAGACAAGAAGATGGGAAGATAGGAGCGAGTGAGAGGTTGGCAAATGTGGGAGGACAGGAAGAGGAGAGAGTTCCAGTGGGAGAGAGTGAGACAGATGTGAAATGGGAGTGAAAAGATGGCAAGAGCGAACAGGATGCCAGCAGAATAGAGAGGCAGAGGTAAAAGGGAAGCAATCATGTAGAGTACAGTAAAAAGAAGTACAGAAAAACAAAAGTGCAAGATATGGACAGGGAAGAACGGGCAAAAAATGGTAGATTGTATCAGACCTCAAACCTTAACCCTATTATTTAGAATCAATCTTTCTCCCTCAAAGCAAAGTACAAAATAGATAAAACAGCAAAACAATTTATAGCCCATACTTTACATTAAAGGGTACAGATAAAACAATGCAAATGTTTTGATACTGTATTCTAACATACTGTGACTCTGCACTAATAGTATACTTTTAAAGACTATTGAATAACATCTGTTTTACCAGACAGGTTTTTACCATGTCTGTTTTTACAGTAACAGCCCATATACAACATTATAGAACACATGCATCATGACAATTCATAAAGAAAGCTGATTTTAAAACTATTTATTCTCAGCTCATGTAAGAGAGACCCCAGAGGGTAAGAGACGGTTTGTGCTCGAGACACAGAGTCCTTCAGCAACTGCAGTTAGAAACAGATGCGAACCTGTTGAGCTTAATGCAAAACAATAAAACGCCACGAAATATCGGTCGCTAAACCCTGACAGTGCTGTAGGCTAGTTCGTACTTTACGAGCATCAAGATTGGCACTGTTAACACTTCAACTGCGGTTATTCACAGCTGCGCCTTAATAAATATTGTATAATATGAACAAGGCTAATCGATATTATTATTATAATAGTTATTATTATAAATAAATAATAATGGTCCAAATGGTAAAACACAGCAAACTCGTTTTCAACTGTTGAATTTTTTGTTACTTACCCATGAATTTTTTTGAACTTTTCATTCATTCAGCTACATTTATGACATTTCCTCCTGACATCACTTCGAAAGTGTTCGCCGAAACATCCGCACATTAATGATGAAAAGAGAAAACAAAAAAAACAGGTGAAAGAATAAAACAATAAGAGCCTAACCAGCGTGACTGGAGCAGCGGAAAATAATAGTTTTTTATTTGGGTTCCTCAGTCACATCCTGCGCTGTTTAATGATCCATTTGCTCGGACGGACAGAAATGCCGCACCGACCGCTCGCGCGCTCGAAGTGACTTCCCCGAGGATGCTCGGCTGATGGATAGAGGTGGTAGTCTTTTTCCAACCTCTCTCTCTGTCTCTCTCTCGCTCTCTCTCTCTCTTCTCTACATACACCAGCACACTCCCTTTCTCCCGCCCCGAGGTCTCTCCGCTACCAGGTCTCGCGCTCTCTA
This sequence comes from Cyprinus carpio, assembly GCF_018340385.1. Classification (NCBI taxonomy): domain Eukaryota; kingdom Metazoa; phylum Chordata; class Actinopteri; order Cypriniformes; family Cyprinidae; genus Cyprinus; species Cyprinus carpio. Next base: position 13,775,992 of record NC_056604.1, on the reverse strand, counting down.
GTTAGGCGCTGCGCGCGCGATCCGTATTCGTGGAGCAGAGAGAGCGCGAGACGCACAGAGGCAGTATATACTCGCTCTCGCGCCACTCACACTGTTTGACAGCGCGCTGATTTCACCTTACTTTATAGTGGGCTCACCCTGCTTGCGGCAGCTTTGTTACCTGAAACCAATATAGAAATGAGGACGAGGTAATTGATTTGCAAAGTCATTCGCAGCCCAGCTTTTTGCCATCCATATTCAAAGATGACATTCAAAACATCCTGTAGGACTTCTCATTCTCATTTTCATTCGTAATGCTAAATTTAAGTAAAGCTTAAATCAGAAAGTATTAAAGCAGATGTATCAGAAGTAAGCTAAACTATCAGGATTAAAAAAGGTTTGTGTGTGTGTGTGTCATGATTCACATAATGTTTATCTGTTTTAATCTTTTGTGTGATCCAAGACATTGATGCAACAAATTCCTAAAATTATGTGTTATGTGTGTGTTGAGAGAAACGTGTAAATGTTGTAGGCTAAATACATTTAAAGTAGGCTACTCATTAGTATTTGAAGGGCTCGTAAATTGGCCAAGTCATGTTATAGCTACAACTTTAAATGTAATAATGATAATGTTTATGTGAGTGTTATTATGGTGGTCTCGCTCAGCCAGACCTTTGACTAGACTGTAAAAGGTCGGCTCGATAGCTTATTTTAGCCAAGAACCGCCCACTTAGACTTAAAGAGCTGTTTGACTGATGTGTAAAGCAATCAATCACAGTTCGTTTTACTTATGCATGTTAGGTATGGGGCTATTTGAACTATTTTGTAACGCAATCATCAGTAGCGGTTTTTGGCACGGGCGAACCGGGCATTTTTTCATGAGACATGGGGGGCGGCACGAGCAGCTAAAAAAAGAAAAAAAAAAATCCTTTGCGCCGCCGCCGCGAAGCTGTTTTCTATTTTCTATCATTTCACTGGGTGGGGAATTGGCAAATTGGCGCCTCTGCTTGCTGAGAAGGTGGGCTCTGGATCTTTCCCCTTGGGGTTGCTCTATATCAACTGTATAGAGAAATACTCTAATGCAGTGCTTCCCAAACCTGTCCTGGAGGACCCCCTGTCCTGCACATTTTGTATGTTTCCCTAATCAGACACACCCAATTTAGTTCTTGCAGTCTCTACTAACGAACTGATGAGTGGAATCAGGTGTGTTAGATAAAGGAGACATACAAAAGGTGCAGGACAGGGGGTCCTCCAGGACAAGTTTGTGAAGCACTGCTAATGGAATTAGTGGGCTAAAGTCAGTCACACCTAGACTTTCTTCCAAATAACGTACATTGCATTCATAATATTATAAATAAAGGCCTATATTTCCTGCACATTTTTGTTTTTCTGAATTGTGTGAAATGGCTAATAAAAATAGGTAATACAAAACGATGCGGTCACCAAGGTGAATTGGTTTAGTCTTGACTTCTGGTTGTGAGTGACAGTGTTGGGGGGATGTGAAATATGTTGATTGTCGAGTGCAAAATAAACACAGAGATGGACAGGAAAAGGTCAAAGCCATCAGGTGCCCAATTTAGAAAAAAAAGAAAAGGAGAAGAGAAGAAACGAGCAAAAGATAAAGGTATGCAACTATGTTCTCTCTGTATGATTATTATGGTTCATGTCACAAATGAAGGGTTAAAGTTAATTGATGGGTATAACTCTTAAGTGTGTTAGCCTTTTTGCTATGACGCTTGCTAAGCTTATACAACAATAATTCGGTTTTAACTCAACAAACACGAGATCTAATTTAACCATAATATTGTGCTTTGCAACAAAACTGTTACAAGTTCAGTTATTATTTATTTCCATCAGTTGGGTTAATGTTAGGCCCTGTAATTAGCCAATGGAATTTTCAAATCGGACTACTTTTCAAATTGTATTTCATAAACCAACATTTTAGACGTTATGTCAAAACGTTATGGGGTTTCAAATCAAAAAATGACTTTCTGTTACAGAACAGGGCATTGATTTCATACATGTCCACTGTAGAGGACGTCAGGACTTAAATCATGTTTATCAGTCATTTTGGGAGACACAACAAGTGAATATGGAAATAAATTATTCCTTTGAAATATTAGATATTATTATTAAAATGTTGCCAATTATTACTCCAACACTTCTTTTTCATTAAATGTTGCTCCAAGAACATATTAATATGGAAATTAGATACAGTGTATAGATACATTGCATTGAATGGGAATATTAATTTATGGCCTTTTTAACCACATATTGCATAAAGTAAAATGGTGTCAATTCATTCCATTATATCTTTCATAAAAGTTAAGTTAAGAATCATCTTTATACAAATTTTGGTTACAAAAAATCCTGAAACCCAAAAAGTTATTGGTGATGGAAAAAAAATTCCATTGTTTTTGCCTAAACATAATTTAATGTAATTTTATTTTTTAAACAACTGAGTCCTAGTGTCATAGAGTCCTCTAGGACATAGCATAACATATGAATAAAATATTGTTTTTAAAAAAAAATATTTTTTTTTTACCATTTTTTTTTTTTTTTACCATTTTTCGGGGTGGGGGTGGCCCAGGGTGTAATTCAGTGTAGAACCGCCACTGGCAATCATAGGCTGCTATTAAAAAAAAAAAATTTAAATAATGACGCAGTTGTTTAAGAAATAGTGGAAAATGTGTAAACACTATGTAGGCCTATAATGTTGTAGAAAAATAAGTAAACAATTCATAAAACAAACCATTCTCTCTAGTTTAATTGCTATTAAGTGCCTCAAGCAAAACTCTGATGATCTTTTAAAGATTTGAAGTCACTGTCTTGACAAACTTTGGAAAATCCAGTGATTATTTTGCTTGTAACCTGAAAGAATAATGCTGTGGGCATTCATGCATTTATAATTATCCTTCTGCTGTCATTTAATTGCAATTAGTTTGTGTTTGTGGACCAAAATCTTAACCAGTCCTGCAAATTAATGAGCAAACACAAAGACATATGCACTGCTGTTCTCCAGACCCAAAATCAGGCCACTGGAATTTCATTTCTGTTCTCTTCATATTGTGTATGTGTGAATTATTTATATCCTTCTTTTTTTTCTCCTTCAAACGTGGCTCAGTGGATGAATCCTCAGCAGTTATCGGCTTTGGAAATCCTTGATGGATTTAGTGTGCTGACGTGCCTTGTGATGGAAGTGTGTTGATGAGTGTGGAGAGGGTTCTGATATGTGTAACCACAGATTCGCTGCTTCAGTAAGCAAAATAAAGCCTAATTAACTCTGCTGGGACTCTTAGCACTCAAAGTGGGCCTGAAGGTTCTGAAGAATACCAATAAACTCAGATCAGTGACGACAGTATAAAAATGCACCCTAAATGCATACTTTTTCAGTTGAGTGATCCACGGTACTTTTTTTTAAAAGCACTCACTTACCTTAACACTGATGAAGAAATACAACTCCACAAAATTTCTTCATAATACACTTATTAGTTCCTGAAGTAATTATAAAACCGTAGTCTAGTGTAACTTATTTTAGACAGACACAAGAAGGCACTATCAGAGTAAGGAAAGAGTTTTGCCTGAAGGCCCCTCTAAAATATCCTGTCAAAGAGAATAGACTGATCAATAGCATCCAACAATGTGTTTAAATTTACAATCACAGGCATGGAAACATGTCCACTGTCTGCGGTTAGAAGGAAACCATTAATCAATTTAACTACAGCAATTTCAGTGATCTGACGGGGAGCAAAACCAGACTGCAGTAATTTGCGTAATTACAGGCTGTGTAAATGATCATGGTAATATAATATAATGTTTTAATGTAAATAGTAAATGTAAGGTTAGGTGATGGGTGCAGCTTGGGTGTGACTGATGTTTTAGCTTCCTCTGAAGATGTATAGTCAGGCAGGCTCTTTCCTCCAGCAGCAGGTTTTAAGGAAGTAAGGTGAGCAAACTCTGTTCAGTTGTCTCCTCTAACCTCGCTGTGAACACACCAGGGGCCTGTCGTAGACAGATCGGTCACTTTTAGTGCTCTGCTGAGAGTGACACATCAGAGCAATGGAGTGCAGTTCAGTTGTGATTCATGCTGATGTGCATTTAGCTCTGAGTCACAAATTCATAAATTCTGATTTTTACATCACAGTGGCCAAAGTGAGACACAGATAGTGCCCTCAAAATGCAGTGAGAAATTGCTGATAAATTAGTGCACTAGTGTATGTACAGTATGTATGTATGTATGTATGTGCATGTATATATATATATATATATAGGATACTATATATATATATATATATATATATATATATATATATATATATATATATATATATAAAATTATACAGTGCATTCAGAAAGTATTCAGACCCCCCTCACTTTTTAAAATTTTATGTTGCAGCCTTATAATTGTTTAAATAATTTTTTTTTTCCATTAATCTACACTCTGTACCTCAAAATGTATATATATCTCTCTTCCCAAGAGTGCTCAATTCATTCATACATTTTATGATGCCTTTATAACCTTTTTGGATCTTTAAAATTTTGAGTTTTAAAATAGCTTAGTTTGTGTGTTAAAGATTAATTAAAGTCATATGGAATGACACGAGGGTGATTACCTGATGATTTTTTTTTATTTTTGGCAGAACTATAACTTTAATAAATGTATTAAATAAATATTTTTTTTTATTAAAAATATTTTTTGTTATTATGTGGTGTGGTGGAGGTAATATATTATTTGTTAGGTATGAATTAAAACAGTCTAAATCAAAAAGTCTCCTCTATGGTAGAATATATGGTGATTGTGTGTGTGTGTGTGTGTGTGTGTGTGTGTGTGTGTGTGTGTGTGTGTGTGTGTGTGTGTGTGTGTGTGTTCTTAAACCGAGGAGTGGAGCAGATATCCATCAAAATGGCTAAATCTCTTTTGAAATGTCATGCCTTTTACAGTATATGCCAACTTTCAAGCACTAGACCCTAAAATTTTATTTGGAAATTTCCATAAAGTTTGCTTAGTTCAGTTGAATAAAAACATTTCAGCATGAAAACTTATCTCCCTCTCACAGATCTGCATTATGGCAGTGTTTCTCAAGCTTTTTTGTTTTACGTACACCCATAGCCCCATCTGCAAATCTCAAGTAGGTCTTTATAGACAGAAAACCAGAAATATGTTCCTCTCATACTGGATATCCTTCAGCACGATTATTAATATCATTAAAGTGGCCATTATTACAATGATTCACTAAAGCAGTTGATACTGTGGGTACTGAAAAACAGGCTCATCAAATACGTTCTTTTCTGAATAATGAGACACCTGTGCTTGTTTGCCAAAGTTTTGACTTTTCTTTTTTAGCATAGAAAAACTATCAAAACTTTTCAATTTTATTTAAATCAAATACAATTCATTTGTAATTTCTGGTTTTATAGGCTTATGTAAGATTTGTTAAATGTTTTTGAAAGAATTCTATTATGCTTATACCAAAGATGCACTTATATGATGATGCAAATTACAATACAGTAATATTGTGAAATATCATTACAGTTTTAAATTACTGTTTTCTATTTTAATGTTGTAAAATGTCATTTATTATTGTGATGGCAAAGCTGAATTTTCAGAAGCCATTACGTCAGTCTTCAGTGTCACATGATCCTTCAGAATCATTCTAATATGTTGATCTGGTGCTCAAGAAACATTTCTTATAATTACCAATTTTTGAAAAACGTTGTGCTGCTTATATTTTTTTGTGGAAACCATGATTTTCACATGTTTTTCCAGGATTCTTTCATGAATAGAACATTCAAAAGAGCAGCATTCATTAAAAATAGATTTATTTTCTAACATTAAAACAAAAAAATTACAAATCCAAACATTTGACTGGTAAGTGACGTTTATTCTTATCCATCAGTCCATATATACATGCTTGTATGGACCCCATTGGTGGCATTAAACAATTTCATCTATTCATATAAATAGTCAAGTTAGCCATGACATTGTTGTGTCACATTGTTTCTGTTTTTATACATGCCGTGTTTCCACATTGCATACTACTGTAAGTCAGAATAACCTCTGTGTGACCTCCAGACTGTAATCTGTGTTTCTCAGCAGAGTTCTGGGGACATAAAGCTTTGATCATATGCAGCTATATTAATAGGTGCGTATGTGCTGTGCATCTCTCTGATGACTGAAGTACAGTGATGTTCCCTGCCGTGAGGCTCAATAAATAAGCTGCAGGGAGACTATAGGAGCCACAGCTGTGGCTAGTCTGTTAAAGGTTACTGTATTCAAGGCCCAAAGGCACCGCGTAAGTGTGTATATTAGTGTGCGATCAAGGGTGTGTGTGTTTCTCCGCATACACGTGTTGATGTACGTCAGCGCAAAAAAGCTGTTTTGGCACCCAGGTGCACGTTGTACGTGGCTCCCCCTCTCTTTCCAGACCACACACGTGCATGTATACACATATACGGTGCGTTAACCTCTTGAACAGCGCAACAGTATGCTGAGGACCTTTTGCTGGCTGTCTTACTCTATAAGGGGAGAGAGCAGAGTTAGAACTGGCCCTCTGTAAACACACATATCATTCTTGTCATACGAAATGGAAAATTTTGTCCTGTCACACTGGCAATAAGCTGACCCGACATTACCTCGACTTCATGAGTCTCAAAGATCCATAAACAGCACAGCACCGCCGGCACCACACAGACTTCCTCTCCTAAAACATCAGATATGTAAACTACTCAGAACTGCTGATGACCAATATAAGTTGAATTCCCAATAAGACACTCTAGTGCAATACAGTGAAACCCAGCATGACATAAGCCACAAACTTATGTTGTATCCATGACAACAAACCAGACACTGGGGTGTGGGGTTCGCTAATGTTTTTTTTCTTCAATTCAGCAAAGGAATTATGCAAATCGGGTCATGGCACAAACAGACCCAAAATATCAGTAATGAATGCAATTTAGATGCTGCAATTCTTAAATAAAACAACAAACAACATTTTTAAAAATTAAAATAAATTTAATGATGATGACGATGGTGATGATGATGATAATAATATGTTTATATTTATTTATATACTATCTGCTTTCTGAGTTTTGTGAATGTGGCATATTCTATAAAAAGCCTAATTTGCATTGAAGGGATGTGTTTGCACTAAAATTATGACAATGACTTATTTCCTCATTGTGCAGCACTATTTAAGAGCCTGGTTAAATTGAATATTGGGTGTGTAGAGATTTTGTTTGTTTTTGTTGTTGTTATTACAAAAGATTACTATTTCAAATACTCTTCTTTTTAACTTTTTTTTTTTTTTTATCAAAGAATCCTCATAAAAAGTATCATGGTTTTAACAAATTGATAATGATTTTGAGCACCAAGTCAGCATATGAGAATGATTTCTGAAGGGTCATGTGACACTGTGACTGCTAAAAATTCAGCTGTGGCATCACAGGAATAAATTAGATTTAAGAATATTAAAACCATTAGTTTAACTGTAACTTTAAATGTAATAACATTTCACAATATTACCAGTTTTATTGTATGTTATGTTAAAACTGTGTTTTCATTTTCCTCCTGTTTTCTCCTGTTTCCACTCACTGTCTAAAAATGTGCATGTACATATAGGGCATTAACCAGGCGCTCATCCAAAGCAACTTCAAAGAGTTTTAACTTCAGTGGTGTATAAATGTCAAGCATGCAATTCAAAAAGATGCTGAGAAAAATAATTACTACCTAATATAAAGCAGAAGATTTCTGTCATGATCAGTTTTATATCAGAAAAAGACCAGTACTGTCAGTACAGTAAATCAGTATTATTTTCTTGTTTTCCAGCAGAAATATCTAAACAACCGTAAAACTTAATTTAAAGGAACAGTTCATCCAAAAATGAAAATTAGCTGAAAATGTGTTTACCCTCAGGCCATTTAAATTGTAGGTGATTTTGTTTCTTCTTCAGAACAGATTTGGAGGATTTTAGCATCACACAGAGGTCACACAAAGTCCACATGAGAATGAATTAAAATGAGAGTCATCAAAAAAAAAAAAAAACCTGATAAAAGTGTCACAATCAGTAAATTGCATGTAAAGTGAAGATGTTTGAAAGTGTTTTAACTTTAAACCATTGCTTCTGGCCAAAATATCAGTCTATAATCTATAATAACTCTTCCTCCAGTGAAAAAGTTAGTATATCCTGTTTTGTTTTCTCATTTTTTTAATTGTTTTTTTTGTTTGTTTAGTTTTTTGACTAATATTTGTTTATTGATTCGTTTTTTGATGTATTTTTTTGATTGATTCAGAAAAGACAGCTTCTTAACTGGAAAAATCAATATTATGGATATAAGTCTCACATTTTAGCCAGACACAGTGTTTTGAAGTTAAAAACATATTGATAATGATTAATGAATGTGTTTATTACAAGCATGCATCTTTTAACTTTACAAGATGTTAATTGTGTATCAGGTTTAAAAGAGGACTGGGTATTTTTACAGGCAATAAGACCAAAATTCCGTTTTTAATTTTTTTTTTTTTTTTTAGCCAGTCACATGTTTTGAAAGGGGTGACTTTTGCTGTTAACACATGTACAGAAAGTTGATTCCACCAGCGGGGTTTGAGGACAGTAAAGTGCTTAGTCTTGTTGCAGAGGCTATATGAGGTGAAAGTGTGATGAGTCTCATGGAGGTGGTCGGTCAAAGTGGGTGCGTCATGGTTCAAGGTATCAGTGAAGAGCAGTGTGTGAAGAGGAGCTCTTTGTATTGAAAGTGTCATTGCTCACTGAGTGGAGAGGATGCATGCTGTGTCATCTTGATGTAGCTCTCACACACTCTCAATGTGTTTTACAGGGAATATTCAAATGAAGCTTGCATGCAGCTTTATCATTGATCGTAAACCAGCCTCCACTGGCAGAGCCAGAAAACCGTAATTGAGTATTAAACATTCACTGACACAAGGAGCGCACTGTAAAACATGTTACGTTGTTACTGACCCTGGAGAACATTTACAGCATGTTTAAATGCCCATAAATTCATGTGTCATCACTGACCTGCCGCTGTTAATGATCATGACTCATTCATGATGATTTATTTATGGCATCTAAATTTAAAACTGCTCTACCAAGCTGAGATGCAAATAAACGTTTAGTAGTACACACACCAGGCAGAAAGAACTTTACAAATCATGTTAATTCACAATGCCTTTGGGATACTTCAGTTTTCAGCCCTTCATGTCCACATAAAGATATTTTGGCCCATTTTTAAAGCATTTCTTCAGGTCAGTGATATATTTGGACTGTTTTGCATGAACTACTTGCTTCAGGTTTAGCAGCAACAAATCATTGGGTTAAGGCTAGATCTTTGGGTTTTTTCTACTTAATTTGGCTGTTCATTAACCCCAAAGCTTACTGTATCATATCTGATATGCGAAAAAAGCCTCTAAATTATCAACATGATCAAAACTTTGCTATCCTCTACATGCCTTTATTTTATAAATAAAGTACAATTCTTAAAAACTTTTTACAGGGTTAACTTGTGAGTTTAAGATCAGTAGGATAAAGTCAGAGGTAATGGATGGACTGATTTCTCCATCCAAAATTAACTTCCCATCAATGACTGATAGAACCAGACATCCTCATAACAGGATACTCCCAGCACGACACATTACAGTTGTGATGAGTTTGTTTTGTCTCATTATTATTCTAACGGCTGTCTGAATGATCCAGGTGGTATTTGATAACTTTGGATATGCGGCAATGTTTCAAAGTGCGGTAATTTTCTTTTTGGCATTCAAAGCATTCCTCTAACTCAATGAAATAATGACCACCAACATCAAGCAATTCAAGACAGACATTTATGTGTTATTCTGCAGTTCTGTGTGACCTTCTGAAATACTGAAAGTGTAGTGATGGTGGTGAATTTTCTAGGTCGTACACTGATGGCTATAACTTTGTGATAAATGTAAAACTACAGAGTGTTCAAAATAAATTGTAAGCCATAGATCATAAGAGTATAATAGTCTACGAAAAACATACTGGAACATTTGAAATACCTATTAAAAGGTTTGCATAATTTTTCAACAGAACAGAACAGGCATTAGATTAGTATGTTCATGAAAAACAAAAAAAGAGAAGATTTTGTTCAAAATTGATGTTTATTCTTTGTTGAATAACATCCACTCTATGATTTAGACAATCAGCTCATATTTTTAGCTAAATTAACACAATACCACTGTGATAAATGGATCTCAACCCCTCTCATGCTCACTGAGGGGTCTTGTTGTTGTTTTAACTAAATCTACCATTTTAGCATTTTAGTCAGAAGCTGTACTCATCAAACTGAATCCGTCACAGTAGACTTTTTTTTTTTGTGTAATGGATGTTTAGTTTGTGTCAAGTATGTTTATCTTTCGTTAAAAATTTGTTCCCAGTAGGATTTGCTTTCCAAACAATGTACAGTGAATAAATAGTGTCGTTATAGTTGACAGAATTGTGGTTGGACTGATTAGATTTGACTTTTGTTTCAGCTCTGAGAGAGGGAGAGTTGTGCTACCTGACAGAGCTCAGGATGTGCTCACATATGGGATTGAATGACCTAGTTACGTAGTCTCTAGAGAAGAGGGAAGTGTGTGTGTCTGTCTGCATCTTTCTTTCGGAGAGATGAGGTGTGAGAGTGTGGTGTGGTGAGTTTAGGGGCTGTTACGTGTCTGTCAGGGCACAGGGAGGTGAGGGCCGGTCTCTACAGATGCCACTGGTCCAGTAGCTCCTTACATGCTCATTGAAATGATTTAAAGTTTCGCCACCTTGGAATTATAAGGTTCTATCTGCATTCTGAGCAGTTTTGAGATATTGTGTTTTTGTGTTCCATGGACTTCTGTAGATAGAACCCTTTTTGTTTTCTTAAAAAGGCCCACAATGTACACAGCTTACAAAAGAAACATCACATAATGTAAATGAGTTAATCACAGAATAAGAATATGTGAATAACTCAATTTTCATAAAAAATGTCAGTTAGAACCTTATAATTCCAAGGTGAGGGTTTATCAAAAGCAAATGTTTTTAAAGAGTGTATTTATTTGATCAAAAATGCAGTAAAAATAGTAATATTATGAAATATTATGATGATGTAGAACTATTTCCTATATTAATGTATTGTTTTTAATATACTACTGTTTTTTTATTTTGATATGCTTTTTCTATTTTAATGTATTTTAAAATGTAATATATTAAAAATATTTTACATTTATATATTCATATTTTAAATGTAATATGTATTTATTAATTTATGCTGATTGCAGAGTTTAATACGATTTTACAGAAATTTGTAAAAAACAAACAAACAATCTTACTGACACCCAACTTTTGAGTAGTAGTAGTAGTATATATATAGATATGAATTCAATATATTTATTTAAAATATTATTTTTATTTAGGGTGTCAGTGGGGAAAACTGACGGTTAACCATGTGGAGTTTTTTAATCAATAAATGTTTAAAGAACTCTGGTGCATTCGAGTCATTTCGGAATGCTATTGATCAAATTAAGTTTATATAAAAAGTTGTAATTGTTAATGTTAGCAGTACAGTTTATTTTTGTGATTTTGCACTTATTAATAAGTATGCAGACTTGCGCAAACAAACAACATTTCACATAATTTTTCCTGTGGCAGCTCAGGAATAATACAATATGTCAATAAAATGTCAATTACACACCTGATGTAAATAATTTGCATTGTTGCTTTGAGTTTCCAGCCTTTTGGGAACTTCCAGCCTTCTCTCAAAAGAGAAGAGAAGTGTTATATGCAAATGCGTTGTAGGAATGTTTTATTACTACAAAAATCACTTTAATGCACATTGTCATCATAATTCTGATTTCCAAACTCATTAGTAGGAACTTCTCTGGCACACACTGTATTTACTCTTTTAATGTGGCACTAACATTTATAACTGTAGCTGCCCTAAACTATTTCAAAGGATCATTAATCTCCACAAGGGTAACTTTAAAAGAAACCCTGTATTTTTACATAAAACTACCAAACAAAACAAGTAACAGAACTATAACCCATATTAACTCTAAATAACATTTATTAATATTCCAGCTCCCACAGCTAACACAGATTTACTTAACTAACTTTTCGAATTCAGCAGCCAATGATTGCCCCCACAAAGCATAATGAGCAGCAGCAGTGTGTTTTCCTTGCCAGTTGCACATTTGTTGCATTTCATTGCAAAAAATAAAAAAATAACATATAAAAAAATGACAGGAATATGGCAAGAAACATCTTTGATCCAAACTTAGCAAAGGCATGAAATCCTACGGGTCAAACAAGCTCTGTCCTAATGATGGACATTCATAACACATTGCTGGTGCTATTGAGATAAAATGAAGGGTAAAAAGTGTGTCCTCAGACTGATGTTTGTCCTGCTCATCCCTGCCTCATTATTTTCATGTCACACAATTCCACTGCATTTCACTGATGGTGTCATAATAGGGCTTAAGGGAACAGCTGCTCTCTGTCAATGAGAGTTCTCGAGCGCTGCAGGACCAATGGACGGTCGCTCGGACCGTTGATTGATGGATCCATGGGACAATTCTTTTCCTCAGTGCAGCCGAGACAGAAACTTCACCATGGCAACCTGACAAAGCAAGTTATACAGTACCTGTTGAAATAATTCCTTGTCCTGAATTCTATTATGATTTGAACACGTCTTTGTCTGTAATTTGTGCCAGTACATTTATGTAATATTATGACAAATCACTGCTAATGTTCTTAAAGCCTGTTAACACCAAGGACTATAACAATAACTGTAAAGTTTTAAAAATCATTCTAATTCTGTGAGAACAGAAGAGTCCAATGACACAGAGGATGAAATCATCCAGTCAGACTTTAAAGAGCTGAATCATTTAAAATGTCAGACAGCTTTATAATTATGAGGCCTCAGCAATGTGCATCAATGGAACTTTTCAAACACCTGAATCTGCAACACCAAAATCTCTGATTAATAAGAGTAATTTCATAGCTAAAATAGCTAACAGTAAATATCCACTGAAATGTTAATGGAATAGTTCATCCAAAAAAATTAAAATGGCGTTATTTACTCACCTACATGTTGTTCAAAACCTGTATGATTTTCTTCCATGAAGCTCAAGTGGATGTTTTTAGCCAAAAAAATAAAATAAAAATAAATCATTCTGACGGCACTGCAAAAGATCCACTGGTGAGCAAGTGATTTAATTGAACATTTCTTAATTGAAATACTTGCCTTGAAAATCTTGCTTAATAGTCTGGTCACCATCCACTCTCATTGTATGGAAAAGAGCAGCTTGGATGCTCTACTACTGTATAAGTTACGTCTTTTGTGTTCCATAAAAGAAAGAAAAAAATATATACAGGTTTGGAACAACATGAAAGTGAGTATATGATGACAAGAGTTAATATTTTTGGGGGAAGTAATCATTAAACTCAATAGAAAATAAAGGTTCTAAATACCCATATTTATTTATAGGCTTTTTAGCCTACAAAGAGAGGCATGAAATAGCATGGCATATGTGGTACATATGTGTATGGGTGATTCTAATTGGAGATACTTATTTTTTTGTAATTTTTGTTGTATTTATGTTTTTTTTTGTTATCTTTTTTAAGGTCTGTTTAGGCAATGTGTAGAAATAACAATAAATCATAAAAGGAAAAATCCTTGTATCATTAGACAAACAGTCCTTGCAACATTTGGAACTGAGATAATATTTCACCTATGCATACCTTAAAAAAAAAAAATAATAATAATACCTGTGTCTTCACAGAATTGTCCACTTCATATCATATCTCAATAATGTTTATGAGATTTCAAACAACAGTTGTATAGTTTTTTTTTTTTTTTTTTTTTTTGTGAAAATAGTTCATAAACAAAGTTGACCCTTTAAGTAACAGAATAAACAGAATTATCCGGTGGACTGTCAATTCTATTACACTATTGTCAGCATTGTTACTCTACCTTGGTAACAGAATTTACAATTTTATTTTATTTTTGCCAAAAACTCCACTTGCTAGCATAAATGCTAAGAGCACATAGCACTAATGAAATCATAATTAAAATACCTTTAAATAACCCAATTTGTGATGAGTAACTAATACATTTTTTTTTTTCTATATTGTGGTAAGTTCTTCAAAATAACTCTTGGTATAAGAACTTTTTAGATTAAAATATTTTCTCAGAGAGAGCACACAGACTTTTCAGTGCTTCAGATCATTTCACGTATCTTAGTTGTGGGAAATAATTCCACCATTTTAAAGGCAAAATATGGTATGGTAACAGAGTTGATTCGAGATTTAATTTTAAAACAATTTAATGTTAAGTGAAAGTTGTGACATTTGCCAAGTATGGTAACCCATACTCGGAATTGGTGCTCTGCATTTAACCCATTCAAGTGCACACACACAGCAGTGAGAAGTGAACACACACCCAGAGCAGTGGGCAGCTATACAGTATATCCAGCACCCGGGGAGCAACTGGAGGTTCAGTTCCTTGCTCAAGGGCACTTCAGCCATGGGTATTGAGGGTGGAAGAGAACACTGTTCATTCGCTCCCCACCCACCGACAACTCCTGTCAGCACCGAGACTCAAACCTGCGACCTTCGGGTTACAAGTCCAACTCTCTAACCAATAGGCCACAGCTGCCCCTCTCTAACCACTAGTTTACTTTATTGTTGTAGAATTAAGTAAATAAGTATTTAGGGCTTTTATAAATAAAATGAATGAAATATTAAAAAAAGAAAAGTACAATAAAATATTTTGATTACACGATACATGATGGAAAAAATGCACTGACTAATTTGGACAAGAAGAAATCATGATTTTGAGCTTTTTAAGACAAATTATTATATCGTTATTGACTTTAACATCTTGTAATTCATAACAATACGTAACAAATTATTTAAATAATTAAAAATATAACGATTTGAAAAAAAAAAACAGAAAAAATTTACTTCGGACACCAAATGTACCTGCAATTATAGAATCACCCATATACATATAGGCCTATACGGTACACACACACACACACACACACACACACACACACACACACACACATACATATATATGTGTGTGTGTGTGTGTGTGTCCCCAGAGTTTCAAAAAGCTCCCTTGATACTGTGTTCTTTGCTCGTTTTCTCTATATAATTTATTCGTTGCTTGAATAACCGTGGAAATGAAATCATTACAATTAATAGGCCTAACTTACAATGTTTTTAATAAATTGTGATCACGTTATACATTTTCCGTCGTATTAAAAAACATTTCAGGACATGACACCCATTGTATGGTTCTTGCCTAAAAAGACGGGCTTATGATCTGCGTTATTAACAGATCACACTAACATTAGGTTACTTAGGCCTTAGCCTTACCCTTAGCCTACCTTCCACCTATGGAGAGAGAAAAAAGTTTTCAAATGTGTTTATATATAAACACATTTTTAACAGTGTAATGAGCCTCTTCATCTTTTTCTTTCTTTCCTGTGTTGTTGCTAATAAGTGTTAATTAAAAGAGTCTGTCTCTACCTCACCAAGGTCAGTCAAGAGGGGAATTAAGTTCAGCAATTAATCTGCATAAAGAACACGCCTCTCAGCACTAACCTGCTAGAGTGAGATATATAATCCCACTAATATCTTCTTACTCTCTGATGTTAGGACAGTTTGTGGAAATAATTTACCATTCTTTCTTTCTTTTTCTTTCTTTATTTTTTTATTTCGAACAACAACCAATAAAATAAAAAAATAAAAATAAAGTAAAATATGAACATACAACAATTGTGTTACCACATAAATGCAATATCAAAAATAAAATTACATGTACATACCATTCATAATTAATGAAGCAGATTATCAGTTAAAGCAGACAAAAACCTGTATTGCAGACGTGTCTGTTACAGTGTTGTGCAATTGAAACATACCCTGAGCAAAAACATATTATTATGTTCAATTTTTAAATTCTGACATTGTGAAAACTTATTAGCAAATTCAACTTTCAGCATGATGTCACTTGCTCAATATGGTGAAAATCTTAACTATATACAGTATACACAAGATCTGGAAAGAGTCTTCATCCTGGATTGAACTTCCTGTCATCAGAGACAAACGAATTGTCACCACATCGAGTGCTTCTAACGGCACGATAGAAATATTGATCACATGTGTCTGTCTGAAGATTCATATAACTCTAGCAGCGTTTATCACCCTACAGAGTAAGATGTTACAACATCTTACTCAATCACAGAATCAATATTTACAGCTCCTCCCTCCCCCATTACAGCCCATTAACGGTGAGATGTAGGCTGACGGTGAAACGTTCTTCCTCGACAGCCATCGTTAGTAGAGGCTCGGACTCGTTGTCAGTTCTGATCTGATTTACATGTAACCTCACAGCTGATGAATCAGTCAGACGGAGAATGCCAATATAGGCCATCGGTCCCTTCTGCCATCCAGGGGACAAGCCCACATCGCCCAGGCAGAGGATTGATTGGGTTCCTTTATTTCAAGCACTTCTTTTACCAAGGAAGGATCAATGAGAGTTTCTTGACTGGCTTTGGCTCCTGTCAGCTGTGGGACTGATTTCTCCATGGCTGTTGTAGTGTGTTAGAGATTGTGCCAAACAGGTTGTTCATTAGCACCGAGCTAGTCAGTCTGCGCCAGGATCACCAAGTATCATTTGCTGTTACAATAGAAGATGTCACTGCAAGCTGAGACATAGGAAGGATGAGATCAGACTCAGATATTGTTAAATATTAAAGATAGCATGATAAGTGCTTTGACTGACATTTTTTTATATTTATATATGTACTTAAAGGGACAGTTCACTAAAGGCACAATATGTAAGATTAAAATTTCCAAAACCACTAGAACAGTGTTATATATTTTGCTGACTTGTGTACTTACATTATCCGAAATGTTTCGAAGAATGTTTAAATCCAGAGAAATAAGCAATTTTAACTAGTGACATGGACCATGTCCATAGTATAATTGTGTCACCTGTCAATGATGTCATAACACCTTGATTTTCGGTTTTGTTTTGTAGAAAACATATGAAAACACCAAAGACGCTTTAATATGTTGTGCGTTTTATTAGATAGGTGATGACCGCACAGAGTAGCATTGTAACAGAACTTTCAAATGTATCTAGTATGATAAAACAGCACTGCTTTATTTCCCCCACATATGCACGACCGGAAGGAGCGGAAGCAGTCGACTGTGGCACAATAAAAGCTCTGCTGTTTCGAGCCATGTGTCATGCTCGTTCAGCAGCCTTGTTTCGCTTCAATGGCTTTCAGCCTCACCCTGCTTCATTCTACTTAGTTAATAAATCATTAGCTCATCCATGAACATGATTACGCACCCTCTAACGGGCGAAAAATGACATATTGTAAACAATGTAAAAAGGAAATTTCTTCCACCTACTGGATTGTATAGCGATTTTACAATACAATTTAATAATGTTGTGTTAAATATTGGGTTGTTTTTCACTGAAATAAAAAAAAATGGAAAACGATTAATGTACTTGTTCGCTGACACTCTTGGCTACCACTGTATTGTTGTTGTTGTTATTATACTTACTGATATTCTATTTAAGCTTATTTGATCTGCTATTTAAGCTTCCTATTAAGTTGGCTTGAGAAAGCCAACTTACTGAAATGCTATTTAAACTTATTATTCTTCTTACTTAAAACGTTGACTCTAACTGTTCCTACAGCTTTAACTCTACAATCTCCAAACTCAGCCCAGCTCTTCAGACCAGAGATGGGCACACAAGCTAGTGACTCAGACTCAAGTCACACTCAAGTTGCATTTTTATGGACTTCAGACTTGACTTCGGACTCGAACTGAAATGACTCCAGACTGAGTTTGTTTTACACCAGATGTAACAGGACACACACCTTCCAAAAAATGCAACTTTTGTCTCATCAGTCCACAGAATATATGCCCAAAAGTCTTGGGAATAATCAAGATGTTTTTTTGCAAATGTGAGACGAGCCTTTGTGTTCTTTTTGGTCAGCAGTGGCTTTTGCCTTGGAACTCTCTCTTGGATGCCATTTTTCCCCAGTCTCTTTCTTATTGCTGAATCATGAACACTCACCTTAATTGAGGCAAGTGAGGCCTGCAGTTCTTTAAATGTTGTTCTGGGTTCTTTTATGACCTCCTGGATGAATTTTTCAAAAAGTATTGAATAAAAGGGTGCCATTAATTGTGGCCAATGTGTATTAGAGAAAACATTTATTTCATAATAATATTTCCCCCCATTTTAAATTCTTATTATCCAATGAAAGGATAAATTTTTGTGATTTTTTTAAATAAAAGACCAAAAGGATTAACAATGCAGATGAATTTTCACAGCCTTTTTTGATCATATTTACCAAGGGTGCCAATATTTTTGGCCACGACTGTATATATATATGGTGCATCTCAAAATATAAGAATGTCTTGGAAAAGTTAATTTCAGTAATTCAACTCAAATTGTGAAACTCGTGTATTAAATTCAGTGCACACAGACTGAAGTAGTTTAAGTCTTTGGTTCATTTAATTGTGATGATTTTGGCTCACATTTAACAAACCCACCAATTCACTATCTCAACAAATTAGAATATTGTGACATGCCAATCCGCTAATCAACTCAAAACACCTGCAAAGGTTTCCTGAGCCTTCAAAATGGTCTCTCAGTTTGGTTCACTAGTCTACACAGTCATGGGGAAGACTGCTGATCTGACAGTTGTCCAGAAGACAATCATTGATGCCCTTCACAAGGAGGGTAAGCCACAAACATTCATTGCCAAAGATGCTTTCTGTTCACAGAGTGCTGTATCCAAGGATGTTAACAGAGAGTTGAGTGGAAGGAAAAAGTGTGGAAGAAAAAGATGCACAACCAACCGAGATAACTGCAGCCTTATGAGGATTGTCAAGCAAAATCGATTCAAGAATCTGAGTGAACTTCACAAGGAATGGACTAAGGCTACATTCAAGGCATCAAGAGCCACCACACACAGACGTGTCAAGGAATTTGGCTACAGTTGTCATATTCCTCTTGTTAAGCCACTCCAGAGACGTGTTACCTGGGCTAAGGAGAAGAAGAACTGGACTGTTGCCCAGTGGTCCAAAGTCCTCTTTTCAGATGAGAGCAAGTTTTGTATTTCATTTGGAAACCAAGGTCCAAGAATCTGGAAGAAGGATGGAGAAGCTCAAAGTCCAAGTTGCTTGAAGTCCAGTGTTAAGTTTCCACAGTTGTGTCATTGCTGGTGTTGCATTTGTTGGGGTGCAATGTCTTACCAAGGCTCCTGGTCATGCTTCCTTCTCCAACAGATGTTGTGTTTTTTGAAAACCAAAGTCACACTACCAAGAAATCGGTTTGCACTTCATGCTTACTGGCCTTCCTGACCAGCTTTTTGAAGATGTTGATTCATTTTCCAAGCCTAGGCCCAAAGTTACCTGGCCTTTTGAATGAGCAAACTGGCTGCTTCACTGCTTCAGCCAATTTGAGAACCATGGTCCTAGAGTCTATGAGGAAAAAGGGTGGAGAAGCTCATAGTCCAAGTTGCTTGAAGTCCAGTGTTAAGTTCCACAGTTTGTGATGATTTGGGGTGCAATGTCATCTGCTGGGTTGGTCCATTGTGTGTTTTTTGAAAACCAAAGTCACTGCAGCCATTTACCAAGAAATTTTGGAGCACTTCATGCTTCCTTCTGCTGACCAGCTTTTTGAAGATGCTGATTTCATTTTCCAGCAGGATTTGGCACCTGCCCACTCTGCCAAAAGCACCAAAAGTCGGTTGAATGACCATGGTGCTGGTGTGCTTGACTGGCCAGCAAACCTGAACCCCAGAGAGAATCTATGGGGTACTGTCAGGAGGAAAATGAGAAACAAGAGACTAAAAAATGCAGATAAGCTGAAGGCCACTGTCAAAGAAACATGGGCTTCCATACCACCTCAGCAGTGCCCCAAACTGATCACCTCCATGCCACGCCGAATTGAGGCAGTAATTAAAGCAAAAGAAGCCCCTACCAAGTATTGAGTACATGTACAGTAAATTAACATACTTTCCAGAAGGCCAACAATTCACTAAAAATGTTTTTTTTTTTTTATTATTATTGGTCTTATGAAGTATTTTAATTTGTTGAGAATTGGTGGGTTTTTGTTAAATGTGAGCCAAAATCATCACAATTAAAAGAACCAAAGACTTAAACTACTTCAGTCTGTTGCATTGAATGTATTTACATGATTTTTTTTTTTTTTTTGTTTTGTTTTTGTTTTTTTTAATACATGAAATTATACCCTAAAGAGGAAAATAAAACTTCCCGCAGGTGGCGGTAATTGTCTATATGAGTTCGATTATTCAAACGGCTGATTCATTCAGGAATGAAGTAAACAGCTCTCTTTAATGAATGAGCTTTTGAATCATGGTTCACACGATTCGTTCAAAACGTGGATTCATTCAGAACCTAAACATCGCTGTGTTTCTCGGAGACGCACAACAGTTCTGCTATGGCTTTATAGTTAATATTTTCGTTGGCAAAATTGGAAAAAAACACAATATTGTGTTCAAAATATAGCACGATATTAACTTCTTATTTACTTAACTGTTGTCTAAAATCACATCTGCACTCGTGTTCTTCTTGCCAAAAACAGTAGCTACTCCTGTGATATTGCTCTCGATGCAGGTGTGATATGCTTATCATACGATATAAATATGAGACAAAAACTGAATCGGGGCATTTTTTTCCCCAGTATCTTGAATTTTAGGGCATAACTGCATTTATGGAGTTGTTTCCCTGCATCGTAATTTTGTAAACAGTCAACTGTATGAAATGTAAGATGACGTACAGGACTGGGGGCGGGGCCAGTAGCTGCGTTAAAATATTTTAATCGCTTTATTTTTACATATATATATATATATATATATATATATATATATATATATATAATTTTTTTGGGGGGGGGGCATCATATTTTTAGGTGTCACGGCGGGTACATGTGGTTATACATGTGTTTAAATCTGCAATGACAAAAAGATTTAATGATAAATCATTATTTTATTTTATTTTACTTTCTTAACTCACATTCTCTTTCACTCTGAAACTTGGGCTTGGGCTCAAAGGGGTTCATGCTGGTTATGTAATTTATAATGAAATATTTTGTGTTATACTATACAAAACACAAAATAGAAAAATTTTTAATGAATGCTCACAGACCTTTGGTCCTCCATAGTCAGAGAAAATATCTTGTGTTATGGTCCATCTTATATTATTTGGGCACAGCAAAAGTAGAGATGCATATAAGCAAACCCTCAAAAATGCACACCCTCACACTGTCTCTTCTACTCTCATGATGTCTCCTGCGATTTTGGCAGAGGGCCGGTGCATGTTGGCCATGTGTGGGTTAAGCAGGAAGAGTCAGGGGCTGAGAGCACATTCGGCTGGATCCTGTCTACTTGTGTTCCCTGGCAGGGCTGCCGAGCTCGGTGTATAGAATCAGTGCACTTGA
The DNA here is from genome assembly GCF_018340385.1 of Cyprinus carpio. Taxonomy (NCBI): domain Eukaryota; kingdom Metazoa; phylum Chordata; class Actinopteri; order Cypriniformes; family Cyprinidae; genus Cyprinus; species Cyprinus carpio. The sequence continues at coordinate 13,754,515 of NC_056604.1, read as the reverse complement.
CTGTATCCAAGCAACCATTCATTAATGTGGCCGACCCTGCATGGGGCTTTGTGAGTCTCAGTTCAGAGATGTGTGCTATAGTCGCCGTACAGAGTAGTTAAGAACCAGTGATTACCGAAAACATGTCCCCACAGGAGCTGTGAAGAAAGGCTGGCATGGTGGCGTTGAGCACAGATTTCACAGAATCAGGGTCTTTTAAGGTACTTGCGCTAGCAAAAATATGATTTTTTTTCAATTTAGGATACAAGGAGCAATATGAGGCAGTAGTGTTTTTCATGTTTTGTCAATATACTGCATTTTCTAAAAATATTTGAACAGCTGCGAGGGGTTGATTTTAACAGTTCATTAAGCAGTAAAACTGGTTGTGTAATTATCGCTCCATCAGAAAATTGCTGGTGGCTGTTGGATTTTTCTGTGAGAAACTCAATCTGTATTACATTTTGAAGAAAAACAAAACAGATAAAAAAAACAAATCTAAACCAAACCTAAACCTGATCCAGACATTTCCATGTTTAGGACAACAGTGCTGGCTCACACAGGTGTGCTGGATCCCTAGGTGGCCTGATTGAAATAGCAACCAGAAAGACTCTCCTGGTTCCAACACTCAACCTTTACGCTGAGTTGAAAACATTTGAAGTCTTCTTGAATTAGTAATGATTGCCCTTGGCCATATTCCCAAGATAGAATGGACAAAGGATACTGCATTTGGGAAGGACTGGAAAACCAGAACACAGGCTGGAGTTTGGGAAAGAGATGTGAGATGAAAAGATATGGAAAATAAAAATATGTAGGGTGGAAGACGAGTCTTGCTGGGTATTTGTGTATATCAAAAGATCAAAAAATAAATAAATTCCACTGCTACGTAGAACTGAAATTTAGTAAATACAAAAAGTGTACTGAAGACATTAGTCAGAGTCTGAGAATAAACAAAAATTATGGCAATAGCCAGTAAGCAATAATCTGAAGGGATATGTAAAAAGAAAGAGGTTTTCCAAAAGTCGAAGTCTTCTTTTTAATATGCTGTACACATTATAGGTGAGTCTTGGTTTCTTAGTTCTTGTGGTTTGTGTACTTTGCTTTGGGAATAAAGATATACTGGGGTTCAAACTTCTATTCATCTGAGACCCTTTGTGTCATAGACTAAATAAATAACTAATGGGGTTTGTCCTCTAAATTGACTTCAACATCTTCACATCTTGAGTCATTGTTTGGCTTCAGATTCCATCTGCAGTCACACAGTCTACCTAGACATAAACAGTCCCAGTGAGCATAGAGATAGGAACGAAAAAACAATCTACTGTATATATCTCGCATCCACCGTCCCAAGGAGGTAATCCTGTCCTCTCAGAAATGAGTTTACTAGAGGTGACAAAGCATTAGGGTGCAGTTATTAAAAATTGGTGACAGTTGGAAAAAGTTTGTGTGAGTCTACAGTATATGCAGTTTCTTCAGATTTTATACTGTACGATTGTTCCAGTGTTTTGTGCATGTAATAACACTTCAAGGAACACAGAACAAGCCGCAATGTTTTCGATTCAGAGCAAGCAACTCTTATGAACTGATACTTTTTAATGAGTCAGTCAAAAGAATTCTCGACAGAGCTTTGTAATTGCTTGTGAGTTATGACCAGTTTGAATCTGACTCACTTCAGCACATCATTCAGAACAGTTACTGACCGATTCCCTCACTGAATCGCAAGTCATTTTTTGAGTTTAATTTGGGTTCACTACACTTACATGTCGGCATGTTTACTGATTGGTTGTTAATATGGCAATGTGATCAAAGATTCAAAGTTTTGTTATAATAAATAAATGCTATTCCTAAAAACATTGAAAAATTTACCAAAAATGTTATTGTTGACTAATAAGGCCCTGTTGTGAAGTTGAATTAACTGAAGGGAAACTTTGTTTGAGTGACATGTTGGAACCGTCATTAACAAAACAAGTGTTTTGTTTTGTTTGCTTGCTTGTTTTATACATCAGAAATATTCTTTTAGAACAATCTCTTATTTGAATTACTGTACCGCAACTTTAAAGCTCCTAAAGTTTTCATTTGAGGAGCCAATGGCTTAGTAGTTTTTTTTTTTTTTTTTTTTTTTTTTTTTTTTTTTTTTAAATCTGCATCTCAGCATACAAATATGAAGATGTCACAGATAACACTAAGCATAATTTAATAATACAGTATATAAAAATATCATTAGTTGGGGGTTTATTCAGAGACTTGTAATCATCGCCCACTCATTTTTATTTTATTACCATTTAAATAGTGAAGCAATTAGACTATTCTTGAGGGACATGCATTTAATATTTTAATTAGATGTATATTTTAATTAGATGCTAAAAAAAGTCATGCACTGATTATTCATACAGGTTTTCTTTTAAGCATCCCTCCTACTGTATACTATACTCGGGTAGACATTTACATGATGATATGAATGCATGTTTATAAATTATAACCACAAAAAAGGCCACCTAATGTAGTGCATCATGATTTAATAATAGTTTGATTGATGGCATTGATATGCGCCCCTGTGGTGTTTTGAGCTGTGCTGATGAATGCCCTTTTGTTTCCTCATGCTGACAGCTTCTACTGTCTTCCATAAAATGCGAATAAGCAGAAGTCAGTGTCAAACAATTAGCTTGATGATTTGTCATTTAGAGAATTCTGTTCATTCAGAATGCCTTCCCAGTATATTAATTGCAGGTGCAGTATAGTGAAGCAACCTAGGGTTAAGATGTGCACAATGGTGATATAGTAGTGATTCTACATTTTATAAAATAAAAGCTTTTTTGGGCTAAAAAATGCTTTACCAAGCCAAGAAAACAGAGAAACTTGGAAAATCTAGCTTGAGTTGGAAGCTGTGTTTTGGAACATGGTATTGTATACCATTTCTGACTTGCAAAAAACAGCTTAAGGTGGTCAAATTTGCTTTGGTGGCTTGACATACAGTAAATGCAGCAAGTTTAGTATTATTGTTAACTTTAGACTGTCATCTCTAAACTCTGGATTTACATATACCTGGTCATGTTTCATTGTATATTGTCATGTATAACTGATAGCAGTGTACTTTGTTTCAGTGCTTTATTGCTGTTGGGAGCTTAGTTGGTTTTCTGTTAAGGAGAACAGGATGACTCTTCCCCACTAAAGTGCTGGTTGGCCAGCTTTGCAGATTTAATAAGGTTTAATCATTCCCAAATTACCTGTCCATTGTCTCTGTCCTGTGCACCAACTGAACATATATCAAATATATAATCCATCACTAACACAGAGTAGTGGAAACGGTCACAGGGCAATGCCTGCACATGCATAAGCCAGAAAAAGAAGAGGGATGAAAGGGAAAGATGAAAGAATGCAAGGTGTGTGCACTATACTGCTCTCTTTTCATGCTGATTTATTACTGAAGTCACCAATGAAATTCTTTGGCACATGTAATCTTGCATGGGAAAGAAAAATGACAAATAAGATCTATAAAAATTCAATCTATTTTTCTTAGACAGCATGAAGTTTTCTGCTTCTTGGATTTTTCTCCTGAGTAGGAGATCTTGGTAATTTCACACATCTCTTAGAGTTTACGAGATCGTAAACTATGCTCCAATTTGGCAAGACTCCCAGTATATATATATATATATATGTGTGTGTGTGTGTGTGTGTGTGTGTGTGTGTTTGTGTGTATAAAATAAAAATAAATAAATAAAAAATTTATTAAATTCAAAATAAAATTGATGTTTCCAGCTATGACCTTGATGCTATTTCTATTTTTCCATCGGCATAGAAACTTAGGTATCATTCTAGACCCATCACTGACCTTGGATGACCACATTAGCAAACTCTCCAAAGCTGCTTTTGTTCAACTACATCGAATTGCGCAACTTCGTTCTTTCCTCAGTAGAAAAGATGCGGAATCATTAGTGCATGCATTTATTACCACTCACCTTGACTATTGTAACGTTGTTTTCTCAGGCTTACCAGCTCACTCCATCGTTCGTCTGCAGTACATTCAAAATTCTGCTGCCAGATTATTAACTTCAACTATTCTATTTAATCTTCACTGGTTGCCTGTATCTATTCGTGTGCAATACAAAATTCTTCTGCTCACCTTTAAAGCACTCAAAGGTCTTGATCCCTCCTATCTTTCCGACCAACTCTCTTCTTGTATACCTTCTCGCGCACTCCGGTCTTCAAATTCTGAACTTCTTTGTGCACATAGGTTCTGCCTATCTTCAATGGGCGGCAAGTCCTTTAATGCACCTAAACTTTGGAATTCACTTCCTCGGCACTCAGAACAGTCCCCTCTTTCAGTGAATTCAAATCAAAACTTAAAACTTTTTTTTTTTTAATCAATACTATCACTAATTTACATTTTGTATTTGTTTCGTTTTGTTTTCTATTTCTGTGTCTTTACTACATAATCTGTGTTATATGCAACTGCATTATTTGTAACTGAATTGGGCAAATGTCCAATGAAACTGTTTCTTTGTAATCAATATTTGTTGCTTTGGTGTATCTTGTTCAGCGTCCTTGAGCTTGGGAAAGGCACTATATAAATTAAACATTATTATTATTATTAATTAACGCATTTACTCTCTATTTATCTACAGTATGTATGTATTAATTAATTAATTAATTAATTAATTAATTAATTTACAACCTTTGATTTTCAGTTTTCATTTGAATATGTTTCAGTATTTTTTGTGCTCTTGTAATTGTTATTACTTTTTCTATTAGGCTTTAATTAATTTTTATTTCCATTTTATTTAGGTTTTAGGAATTTTAGCACTTTATTTCTACAACTGTTCTTTTTTTAGTTTAAGTTTTCATCTGTTATTTATATTTAATTTAATTTTAGCTTTTTTTTTCAAATAATGAAAATGATTTCAATAGTTTTCATTTAAGTTTTAGTTACAATAATGACACTGTCTATTTTTAGTTGTTTTTTTGGGGTTTTTTTTTGTTTTTTTTCTATTTTTTTTTTTGTTTTTTTTTTCTAGTTTATTTTTAGTAGTGAAGTTTTAGGACAACTTAATATTTCAAGCAGAGAACTCCATTAAGCCTCCTGAGCTATGAAAATGATCCTTTGGGTTCATTGATCTCTCATGTTGGAACCCAACTGGCTTAATTCCAGTCTAATCTAATCCTCAATCTGCCACTCAAAGGAATAAAGAAAAATTATTAACACAAATATTGGAGAGTGTTGTTGGAATGTGTCCATATTGTTGATCCATAAGGGTCTAATTATGCAGTGCCAAAGTAATGTAGATTAGAGCTGGATGCCAAATCAAATCAACTTTATTGTTATTCGTCTGATCACAGGCCAAGATTGAAACACAGCTCGCCTTTAACAACGTGGCACAAGATATCACACAAGAACGACAATGGCAGCCAATAACTGTGACAGCTGGCTCTAGATGCCAAAGTAAACACTACACCGAGGGGCTGTGATAGACACATTGGAAGAATATAGTTAGTGTTGTTATTGCCGTACAACGAGGTCTTGTGATGGGCAGAGAACCTATGATCCATAAAACAGGCTGAGCGCTAACTTGGGCTATGTGCAGCATAATTTTCACACGGCAATTACATGTGAACACAAGCGCACATACACACACACACACACACACACAAATTCAAACTCCTTTGCTACCTCCGTTCTTGTCTAATCAAGTTCTGACTGGACCACAGCAGTGAAGCTCTGTTCTCTAATTAAAGGCACCCATTCAATATTAATACACTTAAGCATTCCTGTAGTCAGCCTTTTGTGTGTGTGTGCGTCAGTGTGTTGTTCTCTCTGATTGAGGAAATGAAACAGTGCTAAGCCATTACACAGTTTCAAATGTGACCTTGAATAAGCTTCGTGTCTCACTCGCCATCTTCACTTTAGTTTCACGCGCACACGCGCTCGAGCACTCACGTTCGCGTTTAATCATTCACATTCTGTAAATCCCGTTCCTTGTGGTTAAACATGGAACAATGCTATCTTTGTAAGTGAATTCTGCAGAGGAAGACCAGAATAGGCTCATCATTTAGTAAGAAGCTCTTTTGTTAAGGTTTGTCTTTTGTTTGGTGACACGAAGTCAGTTCAAGGCTGCTCTCGTTTTAAAATCATGACTGATTTATGCTCCATATACTGGGGCTGTATTTCACTTTGTATCAAGCGTGATTTGTTGCTGTAAATGGATAGCTGACATGAAATACTTCTGAGGCATTGACATGTCCTGTGGTGTGACATGCTGTACTGCATCTAAAACTGCTTTAAACCGTATTTTGATATGCATGCAGCTTTTATGGGCATGAAATATTTGTACTCCTGAATGGAAAATGTTGCATTCATGCAGCTCAAATGTCAAGCATTGTGATGGCAATGTCAAAGGTCATGGGTTTGCTTTCTGCAGAATTTATATACTAAATTATGAAACTTGAATGTAATGCAAGAATGTAATTTTACAAATATATTTCAGATAAATTTACTTTTGAGCTTGTGTAATGATAATAAGAAATTGGTCACACTTTATTTTAAGGTCCAATTCTCACCATTAATAAACCATTAACTGCGACTTTTTCCTCAATAAACTCCTAGTTTGCTGCTTATTAATAGTTAGTAAGGTAGTTGTTAAAGGGATACTCCACCCCAAAATGAAAATTTTGTCATTAATCACTTACCCCCATGTCGTTCCAAACCCATAAAAGCTCAATTTAAGATATTTTGGATGAAAACCGGGAGGCCTGTGTCTGTCCCATAGACTGCCAAGTAAATAACAGGGTCAAGGTCCATAAAAGGTATGAAAGTCATCGTCAGAATATTCCATCTGCCATCAGATGTGCAATTTGGGTTATATGAATGTTAATATCGTTATACGACTATTCAACAATTCCTTTGTCAACAGTCTCCTTTGTGCCTCTCCATATCACCGTATGCTGCGTATGCTCTTCTGTATCATCTGCGCCACAAGGATGCGCTGTTTCTACGTGTATTTAGCTTTGATTTGAAAGAAAACATTGCATCCTTGTAGCGCGGATGATACAGAAATCCATTCGCAGCATACGGTGATATGGAGAGACACAGAGGAGACTGTTGACAAAGGAATTGTTGAATAAAGTCGCTATTTTTGTTTTCTTCGCTTACAAAAAGTGTTCCCGTCACTTCATATAACCCAGATTGCACGTCTGAGGGCAGATGGAGTATTCTGACGATGACTTTTTATTTACTTGGCAGTCTATGGGACAGTCACAGGCCTCCCAGTTTTCATCCAAAATATCTTAAATTGTGTTCCGAAGACGAATGGAGCTTTTATGGGTTTGGAACGACATGGGGGTAAGTGATTAATGACAAAAATTTTTATTTTGGGTTGGAGTATCCCTTTAAGTTTAGGTATTGGGAATGTAGAATACGGTCATGCAGAATATATGCTTTATAAGTGCTAATAAACAGCTAGTTAATAGTGAGAATTGGTGGAGAATTGGTCTCTATACTAAAGTGTTCCCAAGAAATGTTTCTTGAGCACCAAATCAGCATATTAAAATGATTTCTGAAGGATCATGTGACATTGAACAGCTAAACATTCAGCCATGTCATCACAGGAATACATTACATTAAAAAATATATTAAAATAAAATACAGTCATTTAAATTGTGATAATATTAATTATGGTTTTTACAATATTTTGATCAAATAAATACAGTAAAACAGAGCATATAAGAGACTTCCTTAAAAACCATTACATTTTTTTAACAACTGCAAACTTTTCAACAGTAGCAGACTACTACTAATAGTAATTCTATTGTTGCTGGTGTTACCATGAGTCTTGATGTGTATGAAACATCTATGTGATGTTTCTGTTTAACTCTCAGAGGAAGAAGAGAGTGATGGATGGATGAGGAGATGAGATCAGGTGAGTAATGTATGTTTCTGGTAACACTCTTGCTGGGTTGAGTACAGAAATACTGTTGTTTATTTATAGAAACTGAAAAATGTCATCATAAATAATGAGAGTGGCATTCAAGAACCAATCGGACAGGAGAAAGAACTGAAACTTGAACTTTAAATAATGCAGAACTTCCCATAAAATCTCAACCTATACTCCTCCTCACTCATTTCCAAATTTCCTCTGCCTCACTCCTGTCATGGATACCTGCGCTTTGGAATTATGTGCGCACGTACAATCCTAACCATTCCATTATTCATGATGTATCCCTTCCTGTTTCTCTCTCCTCCCTGCTATATTTGTGTCCTAGTTTCTATATTGTGTCTGCTGTTGCTTTGACCACATCTTCTTCCTGCTTTCTGAAATACAGTACAGTATATCAGTTTTTATTAGTCCATGTTTATTATCAGCCCAGAGCCCAAAGCAACTTAAAGTGCATTTAAGGTATATCTTTTATCGGTTCATGCATTCCTTGCAAACTGAATCCATGAATTTGGCATTGGTACTCTATTTCAATCACAATTTCAAAAATATTCAGAATTTTTCAATCCGTAGGACATTTTGATGAAGAATGTCTGTGGAAGTTTTAAAGGGATGAATGTTTTATTGAACATGCTTTTATGAATGCTGTCTGACAACAAACCTTGTACAGTTCATACTTGCTTTTTCTTGCTTTTCAGTGAAAGTTTTTAAATATTCATATCAGTATAAAAAGAAACATTCCAGACTGTGTCCTTCTAATTGAACCAAGTCTGAAAGTCTGATCTGAACATTATTTTTTAAATTAATTCTGCAGAAAGACAAAAGGAACTACCACATTTTCATATTTTTGTAAGAAAACGTTCCAATGTTTAGTTTGAATCTCATTATTTTCTTAAGAAGAATGCGTTTGCTGTCTGACATCTCTCCACACAGAAGTGAAATTAAAACACCACTGTGGTCTGTACATGCTTAAAATAATTTTAATTTGATAGCACTTCCATGCTTTCATGCGTTTCCTTTGTTCTTTTATTCAGAGAAAACATGAGGATCCAGTAATGACTCCTCAGCTCTTAATGCTGGTTTGCACCTCATGCAATTTAAGAGATGCATGATTTAGTTGTCAGACTGACATGTTTTAAGGCCAGTGGCTGTGAACTCTTCAGCTGAAACCAGTCTAAACTGGTTTGCTGTGCTCAGATGGTCTCCCAGCCTGGCCAGATTGAACACCACTTTAGCCAGACTGGATAGTTTCATAGTTTCATAGTTTTGGTCTCTATGTTGAAGAACAGAGGGATGGACAGCGGTGCTCCAGAGGGGTCCTGCAGTCTTTGCCTTGACTTTGAGAAAATCAATTATGACAATTTGTCGCTCTGTGAAAAGATCGTTAACTTAACGAGCAGTGGGAAATTGGCGGGAAAATGTCTGATTAGGACATCTCACTGTGTGATGGTCCTGCTCTCTGATTAGATTACTGCACTAATAGGCTAACAAGAGCATTAACTGCAGTCGACATGATGAATTTGATCGACTGGTTGGGGTAATTGGGGCAGCCTATAAGAAACACTAGGGGTGAATTAACAGAACTAGTCACTGTTGGTCCAGCATGCTGTCTGATGCAGGGTGTGCTTGTGTTTTCATGCTGTGATCATAGACGGCAATAAACACAAAAACACCTATCTATCTATCTATCTATCTATCTATCTATCTATCTATCTATCTATCTATCTATCTATCTATCTATCTATCTATCTATCTATCTATCTATCTATCTATCTATCTATCTATCTATCTGTCTGTCTGTCTGTCTGTCTGTCTGTCTGTCTGTGTCTGTCTGTCTGTCTGTCTGCCTAAATAAACATTGTAACAAATTAGAATGTGCGAAATTTTGATATCTATCTGTCTGTCTATCAAACTACATCTGCCTTTCTGTCTAACTCTTTATCAAACGTCTCTGTCATCTACTTGTCATCTCTCATATCACCAATCTATCTGTCTGTCTTTTAAACTGTCTCTTTTTCTGTCTTTACGTCTCTGGCAACATCAATCAATCTTTATTTCAAAGGTTTATTCAATATTTTGGATCCTAATTTTCAGTGTTGACTTTACATGTGAGTCGTGTTTTGTTAGAGAGTGTGTATGATGGGTAGGTGTATGTGTGGTGGTGTGTGAATTAAGGTGATGCTGATTGGCCGATGCGGGGTTCAGCAGTAAAACATGGCAGTGGCAGCGTGCTGGACAGACAGAGACAGATCACAGTCTACACCCTCTCCATTATTCATGCCGCTCTGACACCTCCCTCTCGCATGCTTTCTTCCCCTCGCTCTCTCTCTCTCTCTCTCTCCACGACACGGCCATGTTGACAGGCAGCGCAAGGGTGTCGGACCATTTATTAATACAGGTGAACAGCCTTAGTGCAAGAGAGAGCGATGGAGAGATAGAGGGAGAAGGACAAAGGGAATGACAGAGAGAGAAAGAGAGGAATAAGAGCGGTATGAATAATGGAGAGGTTGTTGCTTTGTTTCACCTTCTCAAAACCCATCCAAACTCAGGTCACAGATCTCATATAAATTCACAGAAACCAGTCGGCTGTAAGCTGAGCTTTCAGTATGCTGACAACATGTACCTCAGTCGCCATTTATACACAAATTGGAAAAAAAAGAATTCCCATGTGTGTGCTTAACACATGTAACATCTTGTTACATGCGTTACACATCTTGTTACGAAGAACATTAGAAAATTTTTTCAGCTTTGCTCAAATGATCCATGAACAGCCCTGAACTTTAAAGCCTGGAACACAGTTACCAAATTACATTTTGATTTACTTCTGCAATGATGAGTTTGAGGCCATAATGTTGCGTTTCTGTGTCCTAAAAGACCTGTAAATCACAGCTAATTGTGTAGTACAGTGACGGGGTCATTACATTCAACTATACTTAGTGTCCGGGGAGACGGCCAATGGGAAGGGTCGGTCCAGTCTAGATGTCATAGTTTTATATTTCTTGCAGCTGTACTTTATATTAACGTGGCAGTCGCTGTGAGGGACAGTTGCCCAGATGAATTGTGAAGGGATTGGATATTTGAGGTGTTTGACTAACTCCACATCTACCGGCAAAATGATATAGGCTTACCTTTCAAATTGAGCCGGTGTGAGCGACTGCCGCCTATGCGAGGGGTTTAGCATCTGCTGTGACAGGGGAATGTGGAACAGGAAGGCGACTCTTGTCCTTGCTGTCTAAACGGATCTTCTAATGTGTCAGCCAGGCGCAGGTGAGCTCGTTTACAGGCGAATGAGGTGTGTTTGTGACTTCACCAGCTGTTTATTGGGGAAATAGCTCTCTATGACTTGTTCCTCTTTTTCATCAGTGAGGAGATGCATGAGATTAAAGTTGCTGTGTGCAATTTTGAGTGTTACTGTAAAATGCTTTCTACCACAGCAGTTTAATGTGCAGAGACAACTATAAGTAAGCCTTTCGTGGATTGATTTAGCCGAAGTATGAATCTACAGCGTTTTAAAATTTAGGGTTAATGGAAAAATCTATCTATCTATCTATCTATCTATCTATCTATCTATCTATCTATCTATCTATCTATCTATCTATCTATCTATCTATCTATCTATCTATCTATCTATCTATCTATCTATCTATCTATCTATCTATCTATTTTTTACAATCATGAAATTAGTCATACAGTAAAAAAATTGTATAACAAGTTTTTGGGGGATTGTACAACATGACATTTTACAACCTAAAATTCTTTAAAAAGGTCAAATGATCTAACATTTTCCAATAATTATTGACCCTGACACAGTCTTCAGGGGTCATTGCTATGATATCACTCACTGTTTTATCAGTATGGTTGGCTCTCCCTGATGTTTTTGAATTTATGCCCCCAAAAATATAGAAATTATTTTAATTCAGAAATTAAAAACATTCATTATATGTGTATTAAAGTCATTTCATGTTTAAAATCTATTTCTAAATACATATTTTAGATATTAATAGAACATTTCATAAAAATAATTACACTCTGCACATTTAACTGCTTGTTGTAAATGTTAACTGTGACATTGCTGTTAAGAAATATTTCACTGACGTTTAATAAGACTCTGTAGCACATTTAATTGTGCCTGGGGTTGTGACCATTGCAATTTAACGACTGTTTCCTATTAAGGTATACAACTTTAATGAATCTGGCATGTTCTGAAATAGGGCCATTCAGCTAATTTATGTCCAGAGAGAAACACAGGAGATGAATGCTCAGCTTGAGAGTCCATGTTGATGCTAACTCTGGCATTTTCTGCAGGTCATGCAGTTTTTTTCCTCTTACATATATATAAAATATAGTTGTAATAAAATATGTTCTGTCCAAAACAACAATAATATAACACTGATATACAGTCATTTGATCATTATCACAAAATAAACTGCTTTAGGGTGATTCAAGACCCTTCTGCTTCCCCTCATAGCTTTTAGTCATGATTAGGTTTCATATCGCAGCTCACGGTTGCATCATCCCTCTGTTGCGGGTAGATGATTCTGCAGTGTTAATTACTCTGCTGTTAGACTATCATCCCCCAGGCAAAAACTTTAATTCTTGACCACTTGTCATAGTGGAAATCTATCCTTCTATCTCTTTTCCCTCTCTCTCTCAAGCTTCGAGTCCTGAGGCAGCAGCCGAGGCTTTAATTTTTGTTTGGATGCCAGTCAAAAGATGAAAGGCTGCTGTTGATTTTTATAACTGTTAATGTGTTTGCCCTGTACGCTCTGTGCTGTTCAGTAACACGGATGACTGGAGGGAATGTGACAGAAATCACTGGGTAAAAATAATTCAAATGATCTTTAGTTGTAATGTGAGGCATGACCCAGACATGTTCAGAGGGCTGTGCTGCAAATGAGCATTTGAATGTTTTAAGGTTGGATTGGTTCTGTATTGTCGGTTTAGCAGTAGATGTCACAGGCTTTTGAATGGTGCCCAGAGAGCAGTAATGTGAGCATGAGAGATCTCAAAGCAACCCAGAGTTCAATTTTGTTTGCGAACGATGTTTACTCTCTCTCAAGGCCGCCTGATGCTTTTTTCCATAGTGTTTTACTGCACCGTCTCTGTAAGTTTGAGAGGATAGAGGATAGAGAGGCAGAGAGAGTATAGCTTTTGTGTTCTGAGATACATAATCAATAAAAAATAAATGAATATACAGTATTAATGTTCAATTATATAATATTAAAAGCATTAAATTATAATTTTTCCTTCAAATAATTTTTGTCTTTTTTTTATCTATTTTTATCTTAATCAAATTATTTTAGTCCAGTGGCCACATATTATTATTGCTTTAACCATTTGTTTTATCAGAAATTAGGTAGTTTTTTTAAAATGTGAATGTACATATGTATTCCAAGGAATGTTGTTTCTGTTTGGAGTCAAAACACATAAAAAAAAAGAAATGAAAATAAACTGACAGGAATGCAAAAGATATAGCCTGTGTAGATCAATCTTGTAATGTTTGCACACAAAAATTGCATTTTATTCATTTTTGTATCTGAGGTACCATAGGGTCTTATTCAGAACCAACCATTTTTTAAATAAATAGCAAAACCGAATGGTTTTCATGATTTCAGTTTCATTAATAAATGTCACACATACATTCTTCCACCAATGAGGATACAGTACTGCACTACAATGAGTGCAACAGTGCCTGCCCATTTTTTTTCCCCAAAGCGATTTTTAAAAAGTATTGGTTTAAGAGTTATAAGCTGTGAACCAAACCAACCAGTAGATATTTAGATTTTTTAAAACAAACAAACAAATTAAAAAAAAAAACACTATATTTTACGTTTATTCCAAAATATGCATACGTATACATACATTTAAATACTTTAATTACATGATTCACAGTGCTTCATGGGAATGAGCGGTTCTTTTGGTGCAATTCACATGTTCAATCAGTGGATAATTCTTTAGAGCATTGTGGGTAATGTAGCTTTTCTTTTGGAATTCCACAGTTCAACACAATTAATAAAAATAAATAATACGTTGAAATAATGTGGACTGATGGGTTCAACAAAAGCATCTATTATTGTTTAATGACCTCGTAGCTCACAGTAGGCTTGTTTTTAAAGGTGTATAAGTTAATTCCCCTAAGGAGAAAATGAGAGGCATTTCTACTTCCATACATAGTTACTAGTGCAGTCTGTTTCCTGAGAGAATGGCTTGAATGTTTTCAGCAATTAAAAAAACATAGCTACAGTTCTTGAGTTAATGAGCCAGTTCTTTTAGTGAATTACAAATATGCCTACTTGCCAACCAGTGAAGTCCTATCCCTGAGTGAAAGGTTCTTATGAGTTAGTTTGTTGTAGTATTTCAAAAACATACAGCGCACTCTGTGAAGTCGGAGTCAAATTAATGAATCTTTTGGGCTGATAATTTTAGTGAACTACAAATATAATGCATGACCACTGAAATTCTGATTCTGATTCTTTTTAGGGAATCACAAACACTTGACATATGTCAATTTGTGATTAAAGATACACATTATAGTTTTGTCCGTTGTGTTTTATAAAGATAAAAGAATGAATTGTGTTATCAAGTTGATTTTTAATATAAAATAATCAGATCAGAAAAAGTCATGAAATAAATAACAGCATGATTCTTCAATATTTAGTATATTTTTCAAGTTATTAAAATGGCCTTGGGCTTTCTCAGAAAAAAAAAAGTGGATTAAAGAGGTAGAAAGAAATTTTGCTTAAAAATATAAAAATGTTTTTCTCTCTTCTCTCTCTTGTCCAACTGGGTCTTTGGAGCACTAAATATATCCAGAACACTTTCAGAACCATCGCCATGAAATGACAGCTGATGTCATCATCCCTGGCTACAGATGATTCAGTGAAGACTTTAAAAAACAAATTCAATTTATGGAAACATCAGAAGGTTCTGCTCAGGGAAACGTTCATCAATTTTTCTAAATTTAACCATCACATATTCTTGCCCAGAATGAAGCTGATGGATGAAAACCACCTAAGTGTATCTTCTAGTGGATCATTTCCCCAAAGGGAATCAGTTGAGCTGAGAGCTCTGAATATGTCTGTCAAGAGAAATCAATGGGCTTACAAACTTGCCCAGCTATGAATAACAAACAGCACCAAAACTACAGCCGACCTCATCTACTCTATTTACACAGTTTAATTGAATTTCTAAAATGTCGGAGCTCAACAGAAACATGCTGACAGAATTTCTATTATCTATTATGTGAGAGTGAGAGTTGAAGCCTTTTGTAATGTACGTAAAATTAACGCTCTCTTTCTCTTTCAGAAATAGCCTGTACAGAATGTACAGTATTTGCCCCTTGTATTTTTTTATTATGTCTCTGAGCGTGGTGCTTTTATTATAAGCAGAACAAGTTTGCCTTGACTGACACACGAATCCCAAAACTGAAAGCCTTTTTAAAAATGCACATTGTGACAGTGCACTGTTTCGTTTCTCACAGACTGAGGTGATGAAGGTTTTCAATGTCTCACTGTCTACACAACAGACCTTTACAACAGAGACAAAAACACTCTGACTCACACTCTCAGCTGTCAATGCTCACCCCCCCAAACCCCTGAAACCCTGGCAGCCACCAATCTGTCTCCTCCCACAAACACTCGCTGCTTCAATAACCTGACATTTACAATTAAGATTTTTAATTGCTGTTGTCTCGTTATTGAGGGCTTCGCACAGATTGGAAAGCTAATACAATTCTCGTTAACTTGAAGGTTGTGTCTGCCTCAATTAATTTCACATTTTCTTTTAATTTTCCGATGAAATTTATGACATTTTTTCACTGAACCTGTTATTAAGCATGTCAGTGCAGTTTACAGTAAAAGTTAGAACAAAACAAATCATAATTTATAAAAGATTCCCAGTATAGCTGGTCACCAGCGTATGTTGATGTGTGTGCCATAAGACTTCTTAGCTTAAACACACTGCACAAATAACCACACTGTAACATATACTGTACCTATCAGTTGTGCGATGGTGTTCTGAAATTTGGATTTTTTTTTTTAATCAAATGTAAATTCATGTCCCAGTCACATTTTCTTGGTTAAATAAACATTACTTACACTATCAGAGAAAGAAAAATAATTTAAAATATATATATTTTTACATTAACAATGTAATCAATATTATATTTAATAAAGCCAAGTTTTTAAGCATGATACATAATTTTTTTCCAAAATAATTACTCAAGGTAGTAACAATTTAAAAAATATATTTATTTGTTAACTTCTGTTTACAAAAAGTTATCTGTTAACTTTGTTAACTTCTGTTCAGCTATTCTTTAAGGACGACTTTCTGGAAAACAGCTAGGGAAGCCAGGACAACATATCACAGCCACCGGAAACACCAGAGACACAGCCCATCTCACCAGACACATTATTCCTCTCTCCAGCATCTCCACTTCTATGCTTCTCACAGAAAATGGAGGAACTGGTGTATGCTGGGACCAAACTCTCCCACTCTTTTGCTGCAAGCCCCAGTTATCAACTAAAAAATGGCAGGCCCCCCAACCACCAAAGCCTGTGGGCCCTGCTCCTGTGAGAGCTCTCCAACCGCTGCCACAACACCAGGGCCCAAACCCTCCATCTGCTGTAGGTGAACCAAAAACAACTCTCAGTGATATGTGTCGGGTTCCTGCTATAATAGCAGCAACATTCACAAATGTTTACAGAACAAGCAGGAAACCAGTGTGCCTGTAGCTTTCTCTATTTCTGTTTTATCACATGATAGAAAGTCTAAAGCCTTCTCAAGCAGAAGGGCTTACTCATCTAATCTGCGGCCTGTTATGCATCCAACTAAGATTGCTGTAAAGACACAAAGCACTGCCATCAAGTTAGCATTTTTAAACATTCGCTCACTAAAAAATAAATAATTTCTAATCAATTACTAAATAACCACAAATAATCAGAATTTTTATGTTTCTAAACAAAACATGGTTAGAAGACAGCTGCAGTGCAACAGTCCTCAATGAAGCAGGCCCTCCTAAATTTTCTTTCATGAGTGACTGCAGGACTGTTAGGAGAGGTGGAGGTGTAGCTGCTCTATTTAAAGATGTCTATCAATGCAAGCAAGTGTCATTTGGTCAGTACATGTCTTTTGAATATCTAGGGGGAAAGGTGCTCCACTCATTCTGTTTATCATTATTTACAGGACTCCAAAATACTCTCCAGCCTTTGCTGAAGAGTTCACAGAAATGTTATTAATGATTTCCTCAGAATTTGACTGTTTTGCTATTGCAGGAGATTTTAATATTCACATAGATAATGCAGAAAACAAAACTAAAAAAGAAACGATAACTGTTTTAAACACTTTTGACCTGATTCAGAATGTGCATGGACCCACACACAAAGGTGGACACCTTTTTAATCATCAGTAGGGGTCTAAACATTTCATCCATTGTTATTAAGGACATAGCACTATCTGATCACTTCTGTTTTCTTTGATATATTGATCTCTGCTACCACTGAATCTAGATCTGTCTCTGTCAGAAAGAGATGCATTAACGAGAACACTAGTGTGCTGTTTATGGAGGCTATATCTCTAACACCAAGCATTTCTGCAGACTCTGTTGATCTTCCCCTTGATTCCTTTTACTTAAAAGTTATGATATTGCACCTTTAATAGTCAGTATGAAAACACGCAGACAGAAATCAGCTTGGAGAAAATCAACAGAAGTACAGAGTATGAAAAGACAATGCAGAAAAGCTAAGCGGATGTGGCAGAAGACGAAACTTGAAATTCACTATAGCATCTATAAAGACAGCCTTCATGCTTTCAATGTGGAACTAGCCACAGCTAGACAGAGTTTCTTCTCAAACCTTATAAACAGTAACTTAAATAACACTCACACTCTTTTTGCTAATGTTGAGAGACTGAGCACTTTGAATTACCAAAATAAAAAAAAATATTTTTCGGGTCATCAGTCATCAAAGATTAGCCAATATTGGTCACAGACCTGGAGATTTGCTGATTACTCACTAAAAAACTTCCACAGATCATGTTTTCATGGCATTTCAAGTCTTATTTTGTGTTCATTGTTTACTTATTCTTTTTTAACTAGTCTTGCCATTAATGTCATTATATTGTTTATGCAGAATGATTCGTGAAAGCAAAATGCACATGAACATAAGAGAAGGGATTTATCGCACGAACCAATCACAGATGAACACAACCAGTCATATCCAGTCATATCGCGATGCAGGCATGTGACGTTCCCCCATTCATTGTCAATTACCGCCCACCAAACTCACCGCATGCTTTAGGGGGTCTGTTAAAACTCAGTGGGCTCAGGGGAGGCACGACAGATGCAGACTCCCACTCAGGGCCGGATTTACGTCTTTTCGTGACGTAGGCAAAACAAATTTTTGGGCCCCCCTTCCCTATTAATATAATAGGCCTAATATTACCACCCAAGCAAACAAAAATAATCAGTGGAAACGTTACAGTTTTTTCTACCGCAATAAGCACTTACATTCAGTCAATAAAAATCTAATGTAGCTCTTAATTTGTTTGAGAACTCAGAAAGACCATTCTATTAAAATGCACAGCCTACCACTTTGGGAGTTATTTCTCTAATAATTTTAATGGCCAGGAGTCACAACCACACATCAATACATTGTTCAGATGACTTGTTCAAAGACATTTGACATGTTTCCATCCTGAAATGTGTTGAACTATTTCATACGGACATCATCCCAAACCTTTCATTGCAAATTCCAAAATGTCATTTTAGAGCTAATAACAGGGGCTTGAGCCATTGATATACAGGCTAATGCAGTTATTAATGCGGTCTAATGCAGTTATGAGAGAGAGAGAGAGAGAGAGAGAGAGAGATATTAAGCGCTTGTGAATACCTACAGTATGTCTGTGCGTCTCTCAACAGTGTTCAGCAGCAGCGTCTACTAATAGCGAATCTTTAAGTTAAACTGCTTCAAGAACTTCCCTTCTGCGAAACTATTTTATTGATAAATTTGCGGGGTGGCGTTGACAACAAGTTTCTGTCCGCGTGTGTGTTTGTCAGTGAGAGGGAACCGGAGAAAGCATAATTTCCATACATAAAAAAGGTGGAAGACATGGAAATAGTTTTTTTTACCCTATTGTTTGTTGTATTTATTTGCCCAATGTCTTCTGGGGTTTAGGTTATTTTATTATTGTAGATAGCCCATAGTATAACAAAATATTACATATCTCTTCATTGTGTTTGGGCCACCCCTGGACGAGCGAGCATAGACACGTGCCTAGAATGCCTATGCGTAAATCCAGCCCTGCTCCTGCTGTAACTTTACTTGCTGGTGTTGCTGTTGGACAGATTTACTTTCGAAAAACAAGCTTTTTAAAGTCATATTTTGTAATATTTGCATTACTTTATTTTTGTACTACGAACTCCCTTGCCTCCTTGGAGGAAATGCCACTGATACATATATAACCTGCCTACATTGCATAAAATGTTTTAGGACCCTTACAATAACAACAGACTATTTTTTTTTTCCTGGTAATGAGCATTAAACTGGCTAGACCAAACTGAAATTAGTATAAGCCATTCTGACCCCATGGGGGACCAACATTTAATTGCTGGTCCAGAGCCAGTCTTTTCAACAGGATGATACTGAGGATTTGGCAGAACATTGAATAAGGCAGCATTAATTCATAATATTAATCTTAAACCAGTCTGAAGTAATTTAAGCTGTTCTAACCTCTGCCTGGACAAGTCCTCTAACATGAGCAAACCAGATTGGCAAAGCAGCTTAGGCTGTTTTAAATTGTTTTTATTTCAATAGGGACTTGTTTGTCTCCTGTAAAATGGCCATTATTTTCTCACACATTAACTTGACCATTTTGTGGTGCATCTGTTATCGAGGCTCATGTGGCATACTTTGTTTTTGCACTTGTGTATGATTTTGTTGTTGTTGTTGCTTCTAAAGGCAGAAATATCTCTCATGGTCTCACTGAGCCGGTGAAGGAAAATCAATAAGATTTGGGATAATTACTGCCGTCTGTTATCCTGCCAAGTATTTTCTACAAAGACAGTTTAAGAGCACCGCAATCCATACAATTACCTGCAACACACCCCAGAGACGTGCCGCTCTTAGCATACACTTACAGATCCATAAAACAGCAGAACATTATACAGACAGGTGCTATGCATGCATGCTGCCTGTGCTATCTGATAGCTTTATGCACTTTATGGAGAAATGGTATTTGTGTTTACCTGTCCGTGAATGTTAACCTTCACCCTTTTAAGGGGGATTATCCTTCAGGAGCAATAACTGCTAATACATGGAATCAGATGAATCATTTATCTCAAAGAAGGCAGAGAGCTGCCCTTCTTGTGCCCTACATTAGCACTTGAAAGATGAAGGGGGCTGTTTGTATTCTGGAATAGGTCAATATGTTGAGCTCTCCTGTTCCTCTCATAAATGGCTGCTGATTTTATTCATATAATGTTAGATATGAATTCAGCACTCACTCACCATTTACCCTTCATGCTATAATTACTCTCCCACCTCAGGTCTTTAAATGACTCAAATGTCACTGCAGTGGGTCGCTATGGCAGGTCTCCATGGCAGGTTGTGTTCAGTGTCTGGCAGGTGAACAGAATGTGTGCATGTGTAAATGCTTACATCTGTGCAGTGTTGGAAAAAAAAATCTAGCCCAGCTAAGTTACTAGCTGTTTTATTTCAAATCAATTTGCCACAGGAAGCTAATTCATATATATATAATATATATATATATATATATATATATATATATATATATATATATATGTATAGTAAGCTGCAATTTGTTAATTTAAATATTATATATTCTTGATCACACTTTATTTTAAGGTTCAATTCTCGCCATTAGTAAACCATTAACTATGATCTTTGCCTCGATAAACTCCTAATTTGCTGCTTGCTTTAGGGATGTACAGTAGAATATGGTCATGCAGAATATGTGCTTTATAATAAATAGCCAATATGTAAATAATATGCATGCTGATAAGCAATTAGTTAATAGAGGATTGACTGGCCCCTAAAGTGTTACCATATTCTTTTTAAAAGAAAACTACTGAACAGATTCATTTGAGTGATTCATTTATGCTGGAACTGCTTTGATTCTAACTCAAGCTGACAGCTTGTGAATTTAGTGATTCATTTAAAAGAAGTAACTCAAAGATCGATCAATCAATCAATTAATTCATAAGACTCAACGATTTAGAGATACTGATTCATTGACAAGAATCGACTGAAGATACTCATTCATTTCTAAATTAGACCCTCTGAATCAGATCATTTCAACTGGTTTTTCAAAGAATCATTAATTTCCAAGCTAAAATGTTGTAGAATTTCACATTGATTCCCCACTACTTATGGGAGATACAGCTATTAAAATGTTTCATATTTAAAAATATAGATATTTTATATTGATATAGGCTATATTTAAAAAAAAAAAAAAAAAAATCCTGAAAAAATTCAGTTGCGTAAGTTATTTATGCTGGAGCCACTCTGATTCAAACTTAAAGGGTTAGTTCATGCAAAAATGAAAATTAGTCTTTCAGACGAACCCAATCAGAGTTATATTAAAAATTGTCCTGGCACTATGCTCTGTCATTGAAGTGGGCGGGTATTTCTGTTCAACAGTCCAAAACACATTAAATAAAGCGTGCACATCCATAATACACATGGCTCACATGGCTCCCAGGAGTGAATTAGTAACCCTTTAAGCTGACAGCTTGTGAATTCGCCAATTAAGACAAATTGCACCATTTCACTGACAAGAATTGTCATTCTCAAACTGTCTATCGCTTATTCTATATTAACAGTCTAAAGAGAATATTGTGCACATCTTTACTGCTAAGATATATTTTCAAGAAAAATGTAACAGTGTAGCCTAATATTTCACAGTGTTCCCACTTCTTAACGAAGAAATAGCTATTAAAAAGCCTAATAAAAAACAACAACAACGCTAATACGCTACCATTTCATTACTGAGACATGTAGTTAAACTAATAGCTTTATTACTTTTAGCAATGCTACTGCTCATCACTTCGACCGTATAGATTATTTGTGTGTGTATGTGTTTGTAAGCGATGGAGGAAGGGAGATTGCTGCATTAGAACATAGCTCGATATTTCTCTTTCACTCTCTTTAGGGTGGTTTAAATTAGTCTCGTTGATAGAAAACCAGAAACACAATGGTGGCCCCAGGAGGATGGGTGATGGAGAAATAGCTCTGAAGCAGATTGGCAGCACCTTTCTTCGCCATTGTCCTGTTAGCATAAGTCCACATGCACAAGCCAAGGGTTTCAAAGCCCAAATGCGTCTTGATTGAGCAACGTGTATCGATTGCCTACAGTTCTGTCCTTTCCTGCTGGTTTTGTTTGGTGTCTCGCCGGGTCGGGGGTGTGGTTGTGGTCACCGTTGAGTTCGTTTCAGCGGCTCTTTGAGGTGATGATCTGGAAGAGATTCTCATTTACAGCATTAGAGAATAGTGACAGGCTCATAGAAATGTACTGTTTCCGCTGTTGCGCACAAAACGAATTGATTTCCCTGCGCACAGAGCCAATGACCTGAAGAACAGAGCTAACAGATTGTCTAGTCTTTATTTTTCATCTCGAACAATTAGTCACATCAACAAACCCAGACAGTGCCCACATGATAATTAAGAAATAATTATGCTCATGTAAGTCACGAAATGATTGGCTTGCGTGTTATATATAGAAAAAGCCCTGTGTTCTATTCTGAGCCAGGCAGAAAAGGCACTTCTACAATGACACTAGTAAATCAGAATGCTTTCTATATTTAGAAACTAACATAACATTTGCACCACTGCCTGTAGAAGAACATCAGGCTTTAGCGGTAACTTAGCAACTGGTGCTAGGCAACCTTGTTGGTAAGCATGGATCTGGTGCAGAGGGGGCGTGGTTGAAGATGTCTTTGAGTTTTAATTTAAACAGATAGGACAGCCTGTTACTCATTACCAGACCTTCAGCGCACAAGCATTTCAATACCTGCTTCATGTCTGGAAATCTTTGAGGATGGTGGATTAGCATATTGTGAGAAAGAACTCGGACCCGTTTGATTGCCTTAGCAGCCTCAGCTAACCAAACATCCATCACTGCCTCGGTATCTGACAACGCTACTAATTAACAATTCATTACATTAGCCTGCACGCTAATTACTTTCTAAAAAATTCAATATGAGAAACAGAATAATTTAGCTTCTTTGCTAACACTTGTCATCTGTTCATTACTCTGTATGCATAGCGGTGAGAGCGCTAGCGTTGTTGGTCTTGAAGGTTTTGATGTATGTCTCAGGCTGGCAGCCTCTCAAGCTCTCTCTCACACACACACACGCACAACAAAATAGAAGAACGGGCAGAAAGAAGAATGCTACAAATCAGTTCTAGAAGTTACTTTCGAGTACATCTTTTCCCTTGATAGCTTCTGGGCCAGATTAGCAAGATTAGCGAGTGGCATTTGTCATACAGTGTGATAGAACTTTATTAATCCTCAATGGGCATTTGACATCGGTACAAAGCTGCCTTGTCTTACTCTTATTTCTATATAGACAGTCCATGGATAGGGCTCACAGGCATCCAATGAGACACCGAGGCAAGAATAACTATTATTGCTGTATTAATTATGTATATATATAGTTATGAAATTTTCCACACAGCACAGATGAAGGATTCCAGCCATTACTGCACAGACGGAACTTCTGTGAGATCTCTGATGATGTGTGCATGGTTAACCTCAGAATATGCTAGCTATAGCCTCACAAAGCCACACAGTTGACATTCAGCGTATGATCTGGTAAATTTAGCGGCTCATTTTCATACTGTCTAATTGAGATGTATAATAATCAAAATAAGACTTACTTGCTACTAAATGGTATGCTGAAAACAACGTTTTTTTTATAGTTAATTAAAGCTGAAACTAAAAATAAATAAATAAATAAATGTTAATTGAAATAAAATATAAAAAAAAAGATTTATTTCAGATAGTTTCCAAGACAACATATCCCATATTAATTTAGTTGAATTTGATGTAGTGACATAACTAAAACTGAAACTAAAATAAATATAAAAAACTTGGTAGCACTTTATTTTACAGTCCTGTTACTCATGTAGATACTATGTAATTATTATAGTCATTAAAATATCTACAACTGCCGCGTTTTTTCCAAAATAAACAGAAATCTTTTAAACAGTTTTCAGTTATAAATGTTTATTTGTTTATTGGCAATGGCAGGATACATTTACAATATGATCTCTGGTTGCTGCTTGCAAAAAGAACATTCAATATCTATTTAAAATGTATTTTAATTAATTATTTACAGGGTAAAATCGATGGACCTCATGAAAAAAGTTTTTCTCTATTTTTTTTTTAGTAACCAACTGAGGAACAGCCAAACCTTAATCCAGTCAGATGATAGTCCTGTCAGATGATTTTGTCTTTTCAGAGACAAATGCATGCTAATAAACTGTAATATTTGGAAAGGCCGACACTACTAGTCGGCAGTCTCATAAAGTACTATACTCACAATCTGCATCTTTTGAACATTATGCATATAAAATACATTCAGTAATAAATCTCATTTTCCCATTAATTAGCAAATTCTACTTGCATCCACAAGACTAGATGATAAAATGTGATAGAGCTAAGAGCAGACATTACCAAACTTTCCTCTGGACCGTGCTGAGAACATCAAAGAAAAAGTAAGTCGCTTTCAGCTCAGCTTGACCCAAATGAGCACTGCCCGGCCCACCCCAGCAGACGCTCCACTGAGGTTTCATTTAAAGCTGTGAATCTCAGCCAAAAGCCGTCAAAACCACCCAACCCCTGCTATGTCTTACCCCATATCTCCTTTTGCTATTCATCTTTTTTAGATGAATAAAGGATGACCTTTGCTGTGCAGGTGAACAGTGGGGCTCTCTGAAGTACAGCCTAATTCTCGCGCACACACACATACAGTCCAGCAGAGAAAACAGCCGCAAGCCAAAAGGAGATCAGTGTGGTCGCTGTTTGAGTGATGGATATAATGAGGAACTGTTGAGCAGGTGTGTACAGTGGACGCTGGAGATGTATGCAGGTGATGAGCATGTTAATGAGGGCAGCGGTGGTGGTGTTTATGAAGGACATGCCTTTAAAAACATTCACATTTCCATCATTCAAACTTCAGGGCAGATCTGTGTTCGTTTGATGGACCATGCAGTTTTATTCTCGGTTCTCAGTAAGCATGAGCAACCGAGTTAAAGTGCTCTGAGACCAAAAAAAAATATATATATATAAAATAAAATACACTAGCTGTTTCACAAACATTGGAAACCTAGAATGGTGCTATAAATTCTCTCAGTGTACATAAGGACAGACATTAGGCAAAAGTGAATGTGTTTGTGGCTAAATTAAATTTGCTGTAAATATTCAAGTAACTAATTCTGGATGGCCTGAAGGGAAAAAAGGGTGTGAATAAAAGAAAGAATCTTTTAAAAACATTCCATGGAGACATTGAGAGAGAAAATTAGAAAGCTATCTAATCTTTCCGAGGGAAATGTTTTCTTTTTTATTTTGTTTTGTTTGTTTTTCAACTGTATCCACGTAACTTCTCCACGTTTATCTCACAGGTCTTAAGAAGTGTGAACCAAAACACAGACGAGACGGGTTTCCAAAAAACTTCATGAACAACTATAAAACTAGTCAATTTGACTTGTGCGGCAAAGTCAGAGTCTTCTAAAACCATAACAATCATGGAGGAGTGTAAAATCTCCCATAATTCAGTAGGAATACAGACAGTTGGTGACGGTTATGAGCTTTTATGAAAAAATTACCCAAAGAGGTCAACATCACTTCAGTGTTCAATTTGAGAGGGAGCAAACTGTTTCCCCAGAGAGAGTCTGATATCTACAAACAGTGGTGCCTCTGTCTGAAGAGAGGAGAAAAGGCAGGTCTTTATTCTAGTATTATTAGTGTTACACATAAAGTCACTCTTGTGAAAAAGAAGTGCACTTACTCATATTAAATGTACACTTATAGCGTACTTCAAGTATATATTTGTAAAAAAACAAAAAAAAACTGTTCTTGCAGATGATGTAATATTACTGATCGAAAAGACCATCTAAGTGTAGGCTACTTAAAAGGTGTACTCTTTCATGACTGTTTCTTAACACACTTAAGTACACTTTTAAAAAGTGAAATTTGTAATATTGTCAAATTACATTAAATTTTAAACTGGATTTGTGACTGTTCTATATAGCTACAAACTAGGTTTGCAAACTTTCTTATGGTGCCATCAGACAATCAGTATTGTCCTAATGTCATTTTCTACAGCTCAACAGTGATTATTCACATGGCCAACCTGCTATTGAATTAAATGCTAATGCTAACAGATAGAGGTCTCCAGGCATATAGACCTTCCTGGTTTGAATATAAGTGTATTTAGCACTCCCAGCAGCTTGGCAGCTGTATAACTGCATTCTACTGCTGTATAAAAACAGCCAAAGTCACTTCCTTTAGATGGAAGGGGAGGCAAACAAATTAGACTAAATCAAATAGCAAGTGTTGAACTGTGCGGTGTGTTCAGAATGATTTGTCTGGTCAGTCTTTAATCACCATGGCCACTGAATTTGTTTGACTGAAGAGAAACAGAACAACATCACAGAATATGATGCAAGAGACTGAAACTGAAAATATAGGCCCCTGTTTTACTCAACCTGTCTCAGTGTGTGTGGGAATCTATGTTTAATAGATCAAGTGGGTGTGTTTTTTCTCTTACTTCATTCTTCGAAATGATTTAAGCGATATCAGACAGCCCTGGATGTAGATTGGTGTTTTTTTTTTTTTTTTTTTAGCTAAAATAAGTGCTTTGGTCCAGATTTTATGTATATTTTCCCAATATTGACAATTAGAAATAGGCCGGTACATTCTGTGGCTGCACAACAATGTGTGCATGTGGTGTGTGTGTCTCTCTTTTTAAGGTGACTTCATTGATCTGAGCATTTCTCTACAGACTGGTTCCTGTCCCTCGAACCGCTGTCAGGCAGGACAGCCTTTATTATTTCAACTGTTCAATTTTATGAAAAATTCATACTGTATGTAGGCAAGGTCATTAGCAAGGGCATCAGTGCCGTTGACTGTTGGGAACAGTACTGCAGATTTATTAATAAATAAGATGAATATTCTCCGGATGACAACATTTGACCTTAAAAATTCGTTAATTTCATCCAGAACAAGAGTTAAAAGTTTAAAATTGAGGCGATCAGCTAACCTTGAACATGTGTTTGGATGGTAACCTTTGGAGTTCTCAGAAATCTGAATTCGTGAGATGGCAGAAATGATCCTGACATTTTCCTGAAGTTTAACAAGCTGACCTTCAGGTTCAGAAACTCCTGGAAAAACAAGCACAGGTTGATTTGAATGGATGTTTTTCAAATTTTCAGCGGAAAGTGCGACAGTGCGGAAAAAAATTCTAGCCTCTGGAGACAGAGGGCAAGACATGCTATCAATAATAACCGGACATCTGATGTCAGAGGTGATCAGTTAGTGTCTGAGCATATTTTAAAAACAGTCTCTGAGGAAGTCATGTTACCTGTACAGTAGTATGTTTAGTAGGCTGAGTGTTTCCCCTGTGCTTTTATAGCATGTAGTTGTCAGGATGATTCTCATTGCATCATTTCAGCTTGTGACCTTGAGATCTTTCATGTAACTTTAATTTGTATCAGTGATTCTAGTCACACTAGTCTACTGCTCTAAATAAAGGGTATTGGGCTTGAATAGCATGTGCTTCAGCAATATTTCAAAACCCAGCAATTTTCAAAATGTTGATGAAATGTTAAGAACACTTTCGAAACTGTGGACATAATATATACAGTATATATATATATATATATATATATATATATAGATTGATTATTTCACTCTTTCTTTAGATTGTCATTGGTCATATTTTATGATTGGGGGTCTGGGTCTGGGACAAGATTAAAAGGTCAAATCTATAAAAAGCATTTGAAAACTCACCTTGAAAAATAAAAAGCATTTGTTTCATCAACAAATCTATAAAAAGCATTTGAAATTCATCAAAATAAAAAATAAAAGCAGGTTTACAAGACAGTGTTAAAGGGAAAGTTCACCCAAAAATGAAAATTCTGTTTTTTTTTTCTTAAGATCATGTTTGAAGATAAATTAAGATATTTTTGAAGCAATGGAACTAGCAAGACCCAGAAAGGTAGTAAGGACACTGATAAATCCATGTGACGTCAGTGGTTCCACCGTAATTTTATGAAGCTACGAGAATTAAATTGTTGAATAAAGTCAATATTTTTGTTTTCTTTGTGCACAAAATGTATTCCTGTAACTTCATAAAATGAAGGTGATGTCACATGGACTATTTTATCAATGTCCTTACTACATTTCTTGGCCTTGAACGTGGTAGTTGCATTGCTGTCTATGAAGGGTCAGAAAGCTGTGTAATTTTTGTTCCAAAGATGAATAAAGGCCCTATGGATTTGGAATATTATGAGTGTGTTATAAATAACAGAATTTTCATTTTGGGGTTAACTAGCCTTATAATGTGACCTTCATATATGAAAAAAGAAAAAGCTTGAAAAAGTTGGAAATAAAAACCAGAGATACAAAAAAAGTTAAAGAAACTCCTTTATATTGTTGTAGTTTGGTAGTGAAAGATCTTGGTCGATAACCCCATTGGTCACTGGTTTATTGATACTGGTGGTTAATTTAACAGGTTGCACCCATGAGATTCCCTGTAGTTAGTATACTGTACATGTTCTTTTTATAATGCAGTGTCTGCCAAAATGGTTGGACTGAGTTATTCTCCTCTGATTTAACTTTTAGAATGAGTTAGAGTTTTGGACAGCTTATCATGTCTCTCCAAACACTGACATATTTATTGCATATGAGATTAGCTTTGTCGAGGGAGATATGTGATATTTTATGAATGAGATAATGAAGGACACTTTCGTTGAACTCCCCTGCAGCATGTGTGGGTATATCCATCTGTCTGTAAATCATTGAGTTTACCTAACACACAGCTGTGAGAGCCCCGCTTGCACACCAAAAGACAAACCGCAAAGAAGTATCTAATGAAGAATGCAAACATGTGTGCCACTAACCTAGATTTATTGATTTACCATGCTATATTTCATCTTCCTTTCTCTCTCTCACTCTGTCTCTCTCTCTAAGGATCTTGTTCAGGCTGCAGCCCTGTTCTTTGATGTGTTTGGCTGGGGACAGACAGAGTGTGTGTGCGTGTGTTAGAGAGATAATTATGGCGGTCATGTTAAGTAGGTCTGGAGCACAGTACAGCTGAAGTAGGTCACAACTAAAGTCTGACAGCTTGCTTTAGAGTCTTCATCTACATCCATCGAAGTGAAGAGGAGAGGGGAGGAGAGGAGAGGAGAGGAGAGAAGAGAAGAGAAGAGAAGAGAAGAAGAGAAGAGAAAGAAGAGAAGAGAAGAGAAGAGAAGAGAAGAGAAGAGAAGAGAAGAGAAGAGAAGAGAAGAGAAGAGAAGAGAAAGATTGATACGAAAGATTTTGCGATAAGGAAGGTTATAATTAGTTACAGAAAGGATTCTTTCCAACAAAAGTGATACACCAAAATGAGAAGTCTGTCTTTTTGCATGTGGATGAGCTTAGTGATCAGAATCAAATACAATATGCCAGGATCTGTTTACCAGTGTGGAAATCAAAACACTGGACAAATTGCTCCTGTGGGGAAAAATATATGTTTGCATAATTCCAAAAACTACGCTCAAGTGATTAAACTGTATTAAGGATGTTAAAC
This sequence comes from Cyprinus carpio, assembly GCF_018340385.1. Lineage (NCBI taxonomy): Eukaryota > Metazoa > Chordata > Actinopteri > Cypriniformes > Cyprinidae > Cyprinus > Cyprinus carpio. Next base: position 13,724,803 of record NC_056604.1, on the reverse strand, counting down.
TGTATTAAGGACGGCAGGATCCCCCAAAGAGACTACATTATTTTTAGCCATACTGTAAGCTACAATAGAAGAAGTTTGAGATTCCCATTAAAACGTTGTGGCCACTGTTTTAATCCATCTTGCTTTTATTACAGACATTTAGTGCTGTGGAAAGAAACAATTAAGAGTGCTGAATCAGTTTGAGACTTTGTTACAGAATCTTGTCCACCTTAATGGATTGTGTGCGTGTGTAAGATAATCAGACAATTTTGAAGCTTTCTACACAATCTGAAATCCCCATTTGCCCAAGTTAAATTTGTAGACTATATGATGTTATACGTTGTACAGTATGTTTGTTTACCCAACCATTCTGTTTAACACTTTTTTTTTTTTTTTTTTTTTTTTTATGGTTTAAGCATTTACTATTAGAAGAGTTTAATTGTCAAGAGCAGGTGGTGCCACAAGCATGTAGGGTATGGAGAGACAAAGAGCAGGTTGGGTGTGTAGATGATGCATGTAGTGGATCGTACTAGCAAATACACTGTGCGATGATCAGACTGTGTTGTAAACTGCAAGACCGTGACAATGGCCGTCTTTGAACTTCTCTCATTGTACGACACAGGACCACCGGTTAGGAGCCATGATCACAGAAATAGCCCTGATTGTTTCACGATGCCAGTCTTTCATCTGGGACGTCTCGTGCAGTGTGTTTAGGACTTAAGGTGAGTAAGTATGGTGCCTGGATGGTGTATGGCATCTGGGGGTGGTTCCTAGACCAGGTACTGCATGTAGAGGCAGTGTCTGGCCCAAGTAGGGTGCAGTCATTTGCAGGTATAGGTCATGTAGGGGCAGAACTTGGCCTTCTCTGTTTTGTGTTTTGAACTTAATTGTGTTTATTACATTTGTACACTTTCAGTAAGTACTTAATGATGTGTCTTGATTTGCTGGTCCGCCCGCTGGTTGATTAGCTCAATATTTATTGTTACGTAAAATGACTTCAACCCATATTTGATGCTTTTAGTATAAAATGTTTAAAAAGAAAAAAAACAAAAAACAGATGCCGACAACCAGCTCAGAGGTTGGAGTATTAAATCACCTGCAGGTTAAATTGAGTAGAAAGACCTGAAGTTATTTGACTCTAGACCACATTCATATTTTATAAGCACCAAGGAAAGACCCGTTCTGAAGTGTATGAGTGTACATGTGGCCATGATGAAATAATAAGTGTTGCAGTGCTATGAAATATTACTTTTTTTTTACTGTAACAAAAATCTGAAAAAAATATTCCTATCACTAAGATGACACTTTGAAAACAAAAAAATTTATAAAAAAATAAAAATAAAAAAATCCCCCAAAGATGTTGCCAGATCAAAATAGTTAATGGTGTCTTTTCTGCAGTTTTCATTAGCATGAAAATTCTGGCCTTGGATTGACCATTTTTGAATATGAAGCACCTAAAATCCTGCCACGCTGATTTACAGCTACCACTCTGTTCAATGCTATGAAATGGCTTTTGAATAAATGCTCCGGCAGCAAACAGATAATGTAGTCCACCTCCACTGCAGCACATGTCCCCTCTATCTGACCTGGGATCAGAGGCCTCACTCACACAGACTTTTATGCTAATTCCATTTGTTAAAGGTCGCAGCCTCCTACCACACACAACTTTGAAATTACAGAAATTACCATCCCTCTGAATTCACACATGCTCAGATTTATGGAGACTCAGAGGCAGCCTGAAGTGAAGGGGTTCTGTGACATTAAACGGGACGCATACAATTGGGTTTATTGTTACTGATACCATTTGAGCTCACAGCTGGTGTGCGTGTATTAGCTCACTATAAATTGAATCCACTCAGGCCACAGTTTTACAGTTGTGTCATTGTGGTTTTCTTCAGGATGGCGGTAACAAAATTTGGTTCATTAGATAAACTTGCAACCCGTCATTCTCCATTTAAGTGTTTCTCTGTCTGTAATTCGTTCTTTTGGATTCTGTTTATATCTGCCCACACAATCAGTGTCAAACTTAAAATATCAGGCATGAATTATATAAAAGTTTTGGGATCTGGAGTTATATCAATAATACAGTGATGTTAGGAATCTTATGTGTAATCTGGCCACATCCAAAATAATGCAGAGAACACCCAGAAATTGAAAATAGACTTTTTGAATTTGCCTTTTTTGTTCCTAGTCCTCTCTGCAGTGTAGCCCATAAGAAAATGTTCTGCAGAGAAAGTTCTGCAAGTGAATGTGCAGATGTAGAAAGAATCTACAGACTTTTCTGTTTTACATTTTGATGCTGATTTTTGGTGAAAGTCTGTGAAATGCTGTGTAATAGATTTAAAGGAATTTAAAGTAATGGAACCCTGATTGTTAGCTGAAGGCATCATCAATTTAGCCTAAATTAGGCCCTAAGGGCCTGCTAATATGTAATCAATTTGTGCTGAATAGGCTTTTTGATATGAATGTGGGTGCTAAAACCAGCTTTAGGGACCTTATGTCATCTAGTATCCATGTACACTGTTTTTTAAATAGTGAATCGATGAAAACATACTCTAGGTGCCAGGTGGACATCTCTTGTGGAGTGTCTCAGTATTAGTTCAGAAACAGTTTATCTGTTAAAGTTTAAATATTGAACACACACACATGCTGACATATATATATGAACAAATGTTAAATATGTATGTACACAATCCCTAGTGTCACTATTATCTACAGCTGTTGCTTCAGTAAACTCCTAATTTGTTGCTTAGGGTAGGTACGGGGTAGAATTAAAGGATCTATGCAATATAGTCATGCATAATAAGGCATTAATATGTGCTTTATAAGTACTAATAAACAGCCAATATGTTTTATGCATGCTAATAAGCAACTACTGTAGTTAATAATGAGAACTGGTTCTTAAACTAAAGTGTTGCCATAAGTGATATATATTGTGTGTATATATCTTACTGTCCCACACTCATTTTATTATAAGATTTTGCCAAATTATATATGAGACTGTGCTGGTCTAGCTGTTTTTCTGTGTAAATGTCCCCTTACTCACCTCTGATCTGTCAGAACCATTTCAAAACTGTCACATTTCTACAATTTAAATAAGCAATGTTGGAAAACTGATTCTAGAGCTCATATTCTGAAGCGGGGAGACGTGCTGATAGCTGCCACAGTTTCTCTTGTGTAATTTGTCCAGAGCAATTCAACCATTACAGGAAAACAGATTCCGTGATGCCAGTTTCCATCAACAATTATTAAATATTTAAGAGCTACCCAATCAGAGAGAGTGTGCGAAAGAGAGAGAGGGGAGGCACTGTGAGGGTGTAGGGGAAAAAAGGAAAATTAAAAAAGAGACAGCAGAGTAATTGTAGTCATTCATTACATCAGGGTCGGGAAAACTTTGTCTTTGTGTTAGATCCATGTAATGTTTCAGGTCAGTGATTTGGGTCCAGACATTTCTCCGGTTTCCTGCAGCGCTGAAAGAAGGTGCACAACTGATCTGTGATCAGATTAATGAATCCAATAAATGAATAAATGAACATCGAATGAATGTGGCACCATTCATTCTCCGTATCATTGTTTCCACGTCTGTAATTCTCTTTGGCGGTAATATGATGCTGTCTGAATCCTGTTCACATGAACAGCTAGGCTCTTTTTTCCAGACCCCCACCGGGGTAATACAGACGTCAGCTAAGCGAGACCCTCAGGTTATTGTATACTGAAAGAGAGAAAGAGAGAGAGAAAGACAGAGAGATATATAAGGACAGGATGAAACTCAATCTGTCAAAACTCAGTAACTGGCACGGTGCCCTGCAGTCATATGAGTCTGTTCTGTTAGCTGTGCAATAACTAGACTGTAAGCAGAGCTCAGACTGCAGGCGGCTATAGTTCAGGACTGGCGGTGCTTTTCAAGATTGGGGAAGCACAGATATCACTGTGCATTGATCTGTTTTTATTTTTGTGTCTGCAGTGTTGCTCCGAAATCTGCTTTTCAAACTAATACTAAACAGTGAAAATAACTGAGCTAACTCAGAGCTGTATTTTTGTATAAGTACAAAAGACGATATGCAGCAATCAAAAATACTAAGTGTTTTACAATGGGCATACAATGGCACGTTGCATATGCCAGAGTTTTGAACTTTTTAACAGTCAATAATTTTCAGTCAAACCAAAATTTATTCAGACACCTTCAGCATTTTTCAGCTTATTACAGTTTATTCGCTATAGTTTAGAAAATGGTGAAAAATATGAGAACTCAGAGTTAAACTTTGTCATCTTGGTAATGCCATCCTTCTGTTAGACAAAGTCAGTTAGTCTTCTGTTAGACAAAGTCTGTTAGACTCACAAATGGGGTTGAATAGCTGTCAGCTGTTCAATTTAAGCACACAATTAGATAATACCAATTTAGGTATTAATGCTTAATTTTGTCATGTGGTGTAAAAAGGTTGCATTAGCAATTAAAGAAAAAAACAATTTTTGGTTTGACTGTATATCACAGTGCAAAAACCCTGCTCATTTGACAGCTTGTCCAATCAGCATATCAGTGTTATTTTAGTTATTTTGTAGTTTTTATTTATATTTTGAATTATTTAGAATTTTTATATTTTCCATTTTCATTTTCATTTTCATTTTATTTAAAAGATTTAGTTATTTTGTTATTTTTGTAGTTTTTTGTATGTCTATTTAGCTTTTGTTCATTGTGTAAATAGAGTGTGCATAGGTTTACTCTTGGCAGACTCGATCTGCTATGCTGCCGCTGCTGCAGAACAAGTAGACTTGCTTCTGCTAGATGCTCAAATCATAAAATTAAAAGGAAACCAATTAGAAAGCAAGAAGAGTTTCATGGCTGAACTATTCATTACGTCATCTTAGAAATGTTTCTATGTTAACTACCTGAAATGAAGCACAGTAAGTTTAATTTTTTTCTTCTTATTGTGTTTGGGTTTAAGGAATATTTAAATAAAAGTTTTCTGATCATTTACTCACCCTCAGGCCATCCAAGATTTGGGTGAGTTTGTTTCTTCATTGAAAAGATTTGGCGAAATTTAGCATTGCATCATTTGCTCACCAATGGATCCTCTGCAGTATATTAGGTACTGTCGGAAAGAGTGTTCAAACAGCTCATAAAAATATTACAAAACCTCATAAACCGTAAATCTGTATTTCCGTAATAAACTAATTCATCATGATGAGGTTTTAACTTCCAAACATTGGTTCCAGGTAAAATATGAGTCTTCTATCCATGTTTCTTTCAAAAGTCTTATCTGAATCAGGAGAGAAATGCACAGATCAAGCACTGTTTACAAGCGAAAATAGTGATGATTATTGTGACATTTTCATCAGCTGTTTGAACAGAAATTCTGACGGCACCCATTCACTGCAGAGGATCAATTGGTCAGCGAATCCGTTGTTGGAGATGAAGAAACAAATGCATACTAATTCGTCTTGGATGGCCTGATGGTGAATATATTTTCAGCATTTTTTTTTATTTTTGGGTGACTGTTCTTTAAACATTTATTTTATTTTAATGCATATAAAAATACATACAATTATATATTTAGTTGACAATAACAGCATCATAGAGATTCCAGGCAAGAAAAAATGCAGTGATTGAAATCCCCAAGTCCAATAAAGAGTCAGACACTTTTTCTAAAGCAAATAGTGCTCGTGCTGATTTTATAGACTATCGGTGAAGAACTGCATCTGGCGGGACCCAAAATGACATGTTTAGAGCCTCTTGTTCAATAAGCATTGATCTTTTCTCCATTAAAATCAATGGTACAGGTATCTGCGATAGACAAAGCTCCTCCCCCAGGGAAAGTCTTCAAGGTTAGCTTAAAAAGGTGCAACGACTAACAGGCTAGAGGCCAGAGGCTGTTTTGTTTGAATGGAAGTCAGTGGAGGCGATCGGCTCAATACTCTGAATAAACTGCTCATCACTTAAAATGACAGCCTGGCTGCAAGACATTTTCATTGTGGAGGGAGCTATATTTGGACTTTACAATGGAAAAAAAAACAAAACAAAAAAAAAACAAGGGGAGCCAATCATTCATTTATGGCACTTCTCACTCATTTCTATGGTTACAGACTGCCATACAAATTTTGAAAGCATTTCAATGAGATCACAGAAATTACACAACGTTCACGATCCAGATTGAGAGCTCTTTCCTGGTACGTTTTTGTAATTGGACCTTGTTTCTACTTCCTGCTGATCATCAACCCACAGGTGATTTTGAGATCTCTAGATGAGACCTGATGGACATCATCCTGATGCCTTAATTTCTGCTTGTTCTTCTGAGCAGGTTTTTATTGAAAGAAAACATGGGTTTAATGCAGTGTCTGAGCAGAATGAGATGAGAACAATCAGTCTGTATGACTGCTGCGACTCTCAGCAGCTGTACGATCATTTGATGGATTGAGACACTGAGGCATCAATGTCAGAATGAAAAGACATTATCTGTCAGAGTTAATCATATAAATAATTTATCATTCTGGTGAAGACACTGAGTGATCCGAGGGCCCTCTGCTCAAGAGGGGAGATGGTTTCAAGTGGATACAAAAAAGAAAAAGAAGGTTTAAACAAGATTTAAGTTTTTTTTTAATGATTTAAGTTTTAGTTAACTATAATAACCTTGTTAAAAAAATCTACCAATGTAGATTTTCAAAGGGAAAAAAATATTATTTTTCACAACATTAGCTCTTGTTTTAAGCAAAAACTCTCTTAATTTTGGTTCATTTTTCCGAAAACAAGAGTTAATCTCTCATATTTTTTCTTGATTTAAGAGTGCTAGATATACTGGAAAACAAAACAACATGCAGAGCAAGAAAATGTATTCAAGTGTCTAGAAATATGATTATGACTACAATTCACAGTATTGGGTCACAATAATTATACCTTATTCAGAATATCCACTATAAATGATATAGAAATGATTGTTTACTGTATATCTGTTCATGACCAAATAAATGTAATTAGAGAAAGAAAGAGATAGAAAGTCACTGAATGCTCTTAGTTTGTTTGGATTATAATGATTAAAGGTTTACAATAATATTCCAATAGATACTCTTCAGAATAAAAGCTTAATCTGAAAATATTGTTGCTCTTTCTATCACTGACCCCTGTCCATTGTTTTTACTGATGGAGCACTGCTGGAACTGTGGGATACGGCGCACCTGGTGCCAATTGTGCCTCATCGACACTACTATAAATTCTTGTCACCAGCACCGGGTAATATGAACCCAATTTCGAGGCCAGAGGTAGCAGCTAAATCATTACGCCACAACCAAAATGATCACCGCCAGGTCTCACGCCTAGAAATAAATGGTCTGTTCTGCCATTCCCTTTTCCCTTTGAAGACACAATGTGTCTTTTGTTATCACAACTTTCACTTCCCAAGATACTCTCTTTATCTTTAATTTAATCTGGGGAGTAAAAGGAGGGAGGAGTCCTGCTAATTTATTCCTAATCGAACAAGTCAATTTCACAGTGATGTCTTTTGAACTTCATCCCTTTTTAGTATGTACAGCACACGACTCTATCACTGAGTTATGCAACAAAAGGATCATGGAGGAACTTGATAAAACGCTTTTGCGCTCCCAGTTGTATTAAGAGAGGTGAGAAGAGGAGGGCTGGAGAGAGAAGAGGGTGTGAAAAGAGAGGTGAAGATAAGAGGGTGAAGGAGGAGGTGAAGATGAAGAGCTCTTTGAGCTGGTGAAGACAGTGATATAATTATGTGAGATTATATGCAAGATTTTTTGATTATTCAATATTATTCTGAAGTAATCTAGAAAAAAAACCTGTGGCCAGTGAGAAAAGAATGTAATTAAGGAAAATTAACTGTTTTATAGGAGGCAAACAGCTTTCCAATGGCTTTTTGGATCCCAGTGCAGGGGTTCATTATTGTGTAGGACAACCTCTCTTAAAGCTCATTTCTAACGAACAAAAGCAGCCATAATTATAACACAGCAGAACTCGGTTCTCATTTACTTTTAACTCAGGAAGTAAAATGTGTTTTTCCCAAGCGGTTTATTGCAGACGTGTCTGCTCTAGTCGCACAGATCGTGGTTTACACTGAATGACAATGATTTCGCATGCTGACTTCATTTGGACACTTTCTAAGATTATTCATATTCCACATTTCACAGACGACCAAGATATCGTCAGTACAAAACGTGCATACTTAAAATAAAAATGTTTTGTTCCTAGAAATAATTCACACTTGTCATTTCCGTTGAAAGATTGCAAAAGCCAGCTAAACGCAAAAGACTGAAGTCAAACCTGAAATATTTCTAACTCTTCAAAACCAGAGTAACGTTTAATGTAGAAAAAAAATAGATATTTCTCAAAAGACTAAATCTCCCTTAATCTTCTTTTGGATAAAAGAAGGGTAAAGACATACTCTAATAAGATTTCCAGTCATGCTGGGCCTCAGATCTAGTTTAAGAAGACAGGCAACACAATTAAAGTGAAGTCATTATTTTCTTAATTAAAATGAAGAAATTCATCCTTTTCTTAATTAACATTCCCCCAAGCAGAATCAAAATCTTCGGAATCAAAAATGGTAGAAGAGAAGAGAAGAGAAGAGAAGAGAAGAGAAGAGAAGAGAAGAGAAGAGAAGAGAAGAGAAGAGAGAGAAGAGAAAAGAGAAGAGAAGAGAAGGGAAGAGAAGAGAAGAGAAGAGAAGAGAAGAGGGGAAAATGTTCATTATACAATGTTTTTATTCCTGCATTGATCCAGTTCTGTATTCACATAATGTTCCATCTCTGTAATGTAAAACACTCTTGTATGCCATTTACTGTAATCATGTTGGGCTCATTTACAGTACAGTAGTTCCATATCCTCTGCCTCGCTTCCTCTGATGCCCACGTCTTTTACCTCTCTGATGGGCCTCTTGTCGAGAGAGAGTTGCTTGGAAAAGTTGTGTCACCCACAGATCTGGTTTCATCTGAAAAGCAGAAGAGTGTTAAAAGGTTTCTATCGCTTTAAGATTCAAGCTACAACATACAGCACCTCTGCTAGTGATGCAGCGTGATAAATTAGAGCATTCCCACTATAATCGCTATCTGTAACTAATGACAGTGTGCAAAGTGGAGTCCATTACACAATTTCACGCAATTACGTGATACTGCAGTTGAGCTCGAGCTCACTGTCCGCTGCAAGAGTCAATTGAAAGGTTCCATTATAATCAAAGATCGCTTGCAGTGTGGATGGGTGATAAACTACGGCCATTGCATATATAATCAATATAAAAGAAAGGAAATAAAGAAAAAGAAAGAAAAAGCTCTCTCTCCAAAAAAAAAAAAAAAAAACAAGAAAGAAAGAAAATGATCCCCCTGACTGTTATTAAATCATTCTCAATCATTCTACAGAACTGCTCAAGAAAACTTTTTGTTGTTACCATTAGAAGATGAATCATCCAGAAATGGGTTCGGAGGGTTTTCCATTTCACTAGTCAACAGTTTCACATCTAAGCATGATCATTATACAACATTCACAAAGAACATCAGCGGTTGACAGCACAGTTAGCAACTTAACTATGCTGCACTTCTGAAGCAGATGACTTAAGAGATGCCTTAACTCACAGAGCTACATTTATATATTGCCTTCATAAAGGTCCGTAGTATAAACACATCCATCACACATATTCATCCCTTATCAATAGCCCTGGGAATCACTCTGATCGTAGCCGCTGTCACTCTCCACCACACTAGAATTAAAATACAAAAACAGGAGATATGCGTTATGGAATATTAATAACCCTCATTTCCAGCACTCTGCTCTTTCAGATGCTAATTACAGATTAGCAACTGAACACAGGGCTTAGATATGACTCAGTGTAATATCACCCTGGCTGGCAGACGAGTATAAACTCACCTCTGCTGGATCTGTTCCGTGTTTTAATCTATATTAGTATTATATACTCGATCCATTAGTCATTCTCAAATACACTACTAATCCCTGATGGATTAGCATAGATAAAAATGATTAAAAATGCTTTTGACATAAAACAAAATGTATATAATGGTTGTGTAAGCATAGAATGGTTAGCTACAGTAGTTAGAACTGATTGAATTCTGGTTATAAGGTGGCTAAGGTATGTGGATAGCAAAAACACAATAGCATTTGCACCTTCACGGAATGTGGTCAGAATCCATCCAGAACACCTCCAAATGTGGATGAGAGATCCGATCACAATCCAATTCACATTGGTAATATGATTCTGGGTCTGGATGCTGTCTGTTGTTTAAAATGAAGAAACTTTTTGAGAGTTTAAAGTCTCTCACTGGAGAAAATGAAACATCTGAATGTGTGGGAATTCTCCCTTAAAATGTATCGATTAGTTCATTCTTATTCATACAGCTGACTGTCAGACATCACACATCTGTTACAAACAAAATCACAGAATCGCAACCTTCTACTGAGAAGAGGACTGTGTGGGATACAGGGTTAATGGGGCCTAAGTGAGATCATGACAATGGCCTCCACCAGTGTAAAAAAAATAGTCATATAAAAATGTGTGAGATGATGAGTGGTTTGTTTTTGTTATGAGAAAGAGCTAATAAAATAAACACAAGGTTATATTATACATATTTAAGATGCTGTAACTTGTCAACCTATTTTTAGCACCTTTATTTAACTTTGATTGTCCTGCAGTGTGACAAATGAACTACTAAATGTCTTTCTTAACATCAAGTCTGAAAGAAACTGAATTCATAATTAAACAATCTTGTTGAAAGTATCTGAATATCAACTAGTAAGCATTTTCATCATTTATTTTCTGTTGAACTTGAGTGTTTTTGAGGAACATGTCCGTGGTGATAGATGCATTACTCAGGTTCAATGCAATGTACTTTATGAATAAATTATGCAAATTACTGTTTATTGTTGTACTGTTTGCTTTTATGTATACTATGGTTGTTGTATTTGCTGTCACTTTGTTATGTATCATGTGGTGATTATTTAGAGCTTATCTTTTACTTAATATGTTTTCTTCTAGTTTATCATTGTTATTGTGGTTTGTGCATGTCAATGTGTTGAGGATGATGCACGTTTGCATGTCCACGTTTGTTGGAAGTGTTCACCCACATTGAAAGCATTTGGCGCGTTGTGATGTGAGGAAATTAGATCTGACATATTTGTTGAATGTAGCAAGACCTAGATCTAATTTTATTGGCGCCGCATAATGTTACTGTAGAGTGGATAAGAAGCATCCTCACATTTGCAGTTATTATGTACAGTACCCATTTATTAGTCCCCCGGGATGTTTGGGCCCTAGGCGACTGCCTATATATAACTTATGGACCAACCCTAGTTAGAGATGGCCGGTTCCTTGCAACCTTGAGTGGTTTTGTCCCCAAGGGTAGAGCTTTATGCAGTTTTTCATATTTAACCCAATCCCTACTTAGATCTGTGATGTTGACAATGTATACACCAGAATCATTTAATTTGCTATCTATGTACATAACTGTCTTTTTAAACAAAGAAACACTTGTATGTATCATTAATGTACCAAATTGTGAAGAGGAATAATTACTTATTTTTAAACCTTTTCCTCACACACATGACTCCCATCCACCACTTTTAGGATATTTTTGTGCTTTTGAAGTTTGATAGTTACAATAATCTTCTCTCATCATTAATCCATTTCCCTTTGTGTTCCACAGATAATAAATATGTTTTATATGGCTTTGGGGTTTAAAATACCTGAGGCTGAATAAATAGTCTTTTTCATTAAACTAATCTTTTAAAAATGCTCTTGCAAAGCAGCATTGCTTTTTATTTATTCATTATATTCATTTATTTAGAATTTTAAAAGCTGTTTCCGACAATTAAAATGTTTGTAGGCCTTTTTTAACACTGAATGTTTTCAAGAGAGAAAAGAACGTGCTGCTTTCATTATACTTATTTAATTTTTTAACTATTATTTAACAGGGAAAAAGAAAAGTGTATGCATGTTAAAAATGCAGTTTTTCACAGCGGTTTTCATAGAACTTCACTGTTATTCTTGGTCCTTTATCTTAAACTGCTTATTTTTCCTCATTTTTATGTAACAAAAGTATCTGCAAAATGAAAGAATTCTTTTTCATGATTCATCATTATGCAAACGTTTGGCAGCTATACTGATCAATCAGATTATGGTGGTCTTAGTTGGAGGGGAAAGTGAAAAAGATTGTCTAGGTTCAAAGAGGGGAACGACAAAAAAGTTTGAAAACCACTGCACTACACGTCTTTGAACCTGTCACATTGTGAGTCCGGAGACATTTTGCAGATTCAGCTTTCCTGATGTAGCGTTGTGGCTCCGAGCAGGGTTGCATGATAGAGCTGCTATTCTGCATGCAAATGTATAATAACTGACTGTCATACATTATAGTTTGTGGCGGTGAATATACTCTGCATCACTGGCTCCTGGTTGATAATAATTCACTGTAAGTTTATGGGTATTTATTTATTGTAAAGGAATGAACTTGACACATACAGTACTTCTCTCTCCTCGTCATTTACACTCCTAAGATGTCTACTTTGTGTCTTTCTACGACTGTATTTCACTCTGCCCCTTTCTACAGTCCGTTTTTCTTAGAGAGATGTGTGGAATTGCGAGTTACTGGTGTGAATATTTAATGCTAGCTTGGAGGGGAGAGAGGCCCATAAACAACCGAACGCTGGATCTGTTCGAGCTGTAACTCTTCTGGCCCGAGCTGTAACCTCCCTCTCTAAACACATTCATTCATTTTAAATTACATCTCATTCAGTTCTCCAACTGCCCGCAATGCTTGAATGATGCTCTTTATGATCTTTAGTCCTGAAGTATATGTGTATCACCATGATGACCCTTATGTGGCACATATTTTCTTTCCTACCTATGAAAATGATGTTTACAGTTTTTGCAATTTCCTTGAAGTACACACACAGTGAATATGATCAATTATGACAACATTTCACTTTACAACGTTTCCGGTCTTTGAGTACTCTTGGCTGAGCAGGATTCCAAGAGCACTGATATACAGTCCAACAGTACTTTTTACTGCTTGTCTGTGTTTGCATAGATTTTTTTTTACTTGACACAGTTTCTCAAAATGCGGCGCTCATATGAGAGAAACTGAAAATTCTGCAAGAATTAGTGCTAGATGTCCATCACGTTCTGTGTAAATCAGTGTCCACTTCTCAGCCGGTGTATAGCCTGCTATTGAGATTTTCCTGTGATTCTTTCTAGAAGTTACATTGATAGTAAGCGGCAACAAGTGACTGTGTTCATAAATCAGTGAATCATTCATTCAGCTGATTTGTTCAAAAATACTGATTCATTCAGGAATAAGTGAGTTTATGAGTGAGTCATTGAATCATTCATTCGACTGAGTCATTCGAAACAGATTCATTCCAGACTGCTGTGTGTTGACCTGCTCTAGCTTGGTTTGGAAATATTTTCATTGGTGGATCAAAACTAGACAAAATAACTGGTAATATTGTCTCTAAAATGTACAGTAAGTCACATAATGTTCTTGTTTATTGAACTGTTGGAAGTGAAATGTTAGTTTTTAAACATGTTGGAGTAAATGTTCCTGAGGTGTGGAAGTTCAACACAAAGGTTACAAGTAGTGAGTAAAACAAGTTCGCTAACATACGGTTAAAAATGAATGTGTGTCTGTTATATAAGACAGATATCTTTGAATTCAACGTGTTCTTCTTCTTTCATTCTTCTTGTGCTTTAAAAGACCTATGAAGTGTATTTACAGTTCTCCACAAATGACCTCTATCATGCTGAACACTTTGGATGAATATTTCTCCTGGACGTCGCTTCTGCTCGCATCATCAATAATAAATCAATATCAAATCATAACGTACGTATCAGGTCTGAATAAAACATGAGTCTTAATCCTGAAAGGAAATGGAGCCAGTTTCCAAAGGTATATTGTGACATGAAAATGTATTAGTGAAATGAGCTAGTAAATCAGGTTGGAGAAATCTCTGAGTAAAACATAAAATATGCAAACGCAGGAGTATATTATTAGATCTACGCTAATACATTCATTTAGAGTGCTGCTTAGTGTGTGATGGAATATTGAGATCTGAATCACTCCAATGCTACAGAGATTTCTTCACACAAATGTTTCGCTCTTGCTTCCATCTACAATCTCTTTACATTCTGTCACTCATGGATTGTGTGAATTGAGTCTTTCTCTTATAGATGGGAGGAAAGTGAGTTTAGTGAAACATAATGTAATAGGCAAGCTCAAGATTACATCTTTCAGTCCCTATCTCTCCCTAAGTTATTTGTCTTGCACCTCATTGTCTTTCTTGCTTTTTACATATTTGTTAATCATTATGACAGCCTTGAGCATACAGTTGTCACTGAAGCATGTCAGTGAGTGAGAGAAACCTCTTTTTCAGTGTCATTTATAGCAGGTTGACAGCTCAGTTTGATGATTTTACAAAGTGTGTTTGGTTTACAGTAGATACAGTATGTTTATGTCTCAAGCGGTTTCTTCAACAGTGAAGTTGAATTGTAACAGCTAGGGCTGTTAAAGTTCTCGCAGCAGTGTTGTTTATTTGTATTTTGGCAGTGAGGTGATCCATTTGTGAACCTGTGAAAGAGTCCAGAAACTCAAAGTCCACAGCTCTCACTAAATTACTATGTTTAAGTTGTAGCTGCATACCAGGCCTTGTGATCTGGCTTGTGTCAAATATGTATAAACGCATTGGATCTATAGGTGCTGTTTGTTAAAGTGAGAGTGTAAAAGCCTGAGCAGATATAACAACATTTGTTGGTAACTATTTGCTTGCTAATTTTGCTGCATCACTAATAGAGAGTGTTTGTGTTTCTGCAGTTGCTTCATAATAGCCTATATTGCAAATATAAACCTATTTAGCACAAACAGTTGTGCTCAATACATATATAGTGTATTCTCAACTGTTTTTTATTTATTTTCAAATAAATTTTATTTAGCAAAATTGTACTTTTAGCTGTGCCTTTGCTACGCTCATACAGTGCAGCACTGCTCTGCAATATAATTTTACCTGTTAATACGGCCATGGAAATAAATATGCACTTCTTATGCTCACAGAAGAATACAGGTCTTGAATTTTCCCATGACACCCAATTTATTGTAACATTTGTCTTTTGATACATTTCTCTGTCATATTTTGTCTCAGTTAGGTGAGAACAGATAAAAATAGCAAACTAAATTGAGCCATTGGCTAAAATATAGTTTATTAATAACTATTTAAACAGGTACTTTGTGGAAATGCTAATGCACCTCCACATGAACAAATACTAGTTCATTTTGTATATGAGACAGTTATACACCACCTCTCTCCTACATCAGAGTAAACTTCCAGTGACCCAGTTAAAGCCAGCCTCTCTCAATCTGACGAGACAGTCACTAACCTAACCTGTCTGGGGCAACAACGGCACATAATCATTCACAGCAAAGTTGTATCCGATTTCTCCAACATGCTTGTGCATAGACCTGTTTTGATTATGTATGTTTTATATATTATATTTATGGTAATTGAATCAGCTCAGAGATGTTAGAAGCAAGAGCAAAAAAGTGAAAAAGATTGAGCTAAATGAAGTTTCAAACTCTAATTAGCATCAGTGATGAGTCAATAAATACATTTATTAATGTTTTTTTTCTTTCTGCCTCTCATTGTCTCTCTCTTTCTCTCTTTTATATCCGGAAAAGTGTCTCTTTGGTGCTTTAAGGCTTTAAGGGGGATTATGACAATCAACCAGAGCTTTTGAAAGCCCTTTAGAAATAATTACCTCTGTCACATGCTCTTTCTCCTTCTTATTTATTGATTTATTAGTGGTGCTATAGAACAAGAGAACAAATATGAGTTCCGGAACACATTCAAAATGTTACAACTTTCTTTTACAGTGCCTCTTAATGACCATTAAAAGCCTCATAGCCATTACAGAATGAAGCGCGCAGGCAGACCAGCACGCTCTCAGAAGAAACATCACTCTGTTGAGTTTCATCTGTCACTCTGGTACCGTTATTAACTCAGTTAGGACATTTCACTCTGGTGCCATTATCATTTCTGTGGTTTCCCAAAGGGTTTGCTCATCCAAAAATGTAAATTCTCTCATCATTTACTCACTATCATGTTTTTTTCAAAACCCATGTGATTTTTTGTTTACCAAAATTTAACACAAAATGTTCCTTATGGCTGAGTAGGGCCTTGATAATCTATTATTGAAAAATACAGGTATACAATTAATGGCAAAATACAAGACAGAAATTTTTGTTCCAGTTCCCTGAGCATTCCTCTGTTAATAGATGAATAGCTCAGTAATGTAAACTTGGCTGTGATGTTGCCACAGTTACATTATTAGACGTCTAATGACACCCCCCTTAACACCACTGTGCTCTGCCAAGATCCTCAAAATACTTTCCACAAAGTACTGATATTAATTCACTGAGAGAAAACAAGTTTTCATATAGATATATACTTTATTAAACCTTCACAGGAAATTAGTCACTAATATACATCATGTGTCACTGGACTTTAGAATATGTTGTACATAGAACAGAGCACACTGCGTAATAACACATCACATAGAAACTATATTAAATATGGTGAGCGTGATTTCACCAAGTACAACATGTTCCTGGATCGACATCCTTGTTGATCCTGGAACAACATTCCAATCAACCAATCAGAATTGAGATTGTTTTAGGCTTAAAATCAGGGTTAGGTGCTTCTACACCCTTGTTAATCAGCTATCATTTCCCACTGATTTTAGGAATAAATTATGGGTTATATCTATATTTTTGGACAATAGTGTTGATCCAGGGTCATGTCTTACTTGGCAAAATCACGGTGACCATTAAATACACCAGAGTAACATTGTGTTCAGAGACTAATGACAGTGTTTGTTTATCTTTGACAAAGAGGCCACTGATTTTTGAATATGAATATTTGTCTATTTTTATTAATAATTTCAGGGGGGAAAAAGAAGGAAGCATCAACTGAACATTTAAAATGATGTCAGAGATTCTCACCAAACAGAGTTTACAGCTCCGGAGGGTTTCACACCATTCCCACAGCACAGACATACTCTCATGCTGTTTTAGCAAGAATAGCAGCATACTTCTTTATTTGTAAGTTGCTCAGTGTGTTTATGTGTGTGCAGACTTTGCTTTGAGAGCAGATGGATATCAAGTGGCTTTAAAGGGATGGTTTTGCACAAAATAAAAATGCTGTAATCATTTACTCATCTTCATGTTGTTCCAAATCTGTATGAGTTTATTTTTTCTGTTAAACCCAAAACATGAAATTTTAAGGAATGTTGGTAACCAAACAGTTGCTGGCAGGCACTGATTTCTATAGTATTTTTTTTAAGTCAATGGCTACCAGTAACTGTGTGGTTAAATATAAACATCACAAATAAACATTCAGTAATTACAAACATATGTTTTTGTTCGGGACCAAGCAGTCAGTTTATGGGCATGTAAACACTTAAAGGGATAGTTTACTATCCCCAAAAATGAAAATTACCCCATGATTTACTTACACTCAAGTCATCCTACAGTAGGTGTATATGACTTTATTCTCTGAGATATATTAATAAATGTCCTGGCTCATCCAAGCTTTATAATGGCAGTGAACGGGCTTTGAGATTTTGAAGTCAAGTCAAGTCAAGTCACCTTTATTTATATAGCACTTTTAACAATACAGATGTGTCAAAGCAACTGAACAACATTAATTAGGGAAATAGTGAGTCAATAATGCAAAATGACAATAGTAAACACTAATTTTTCAGTTAAAGGCAGTTCATCATTGAATTCAGAGATGTCATCATCCAGTTCAGTTTAAATAGTATCTTTGCAATCATTTGCAATCAAGTCAACGATATCCCTGGAAATTAAGTGTCCCCAACTAAACAAGCCAGAGGCGACAGCGGCAAGGAACCAAAACTCCATCGGAGACAGAATGGAGAAAAAACCTTGGGAGAAACCAGGCTCAGTCGGGGGCCAGTTCTCCTCTGACCAGACGAAACCAGCAGTTCAATTACAGGCTGCAGCAAAGTCACATTGTGCAGAGGACTCGACTGTTACCTGTGGTCTTGTCCCGGTGGTCGTCTCAGACAAGGTCTTTACAGGGGATCTGTGAAGTCCAATAAAGTGCATCCATCCATCATAAAAAGTACTCCACACAGCTCCAGGGGGTGAATAAAGGCCTTCTGAAGTTAAGTGATGCATTTGTGTGAGAAAAATATCCATATTTAAAACTTAAACCATAATCATATCTTCTGCTAACTATCGTTTGCGCATTGACGAGAGCGGCATTCCAGTGGATGATTTAGGATGTAGGCAAAGATAGATAGATAGACAGACAGACAGACAGACTGAACTGGATAGAAGTGTCTGACAAACACGTAATGAAAGACTTATTTTGTAAAAAATGTAGAATTTCATGTCATGACAATTATGTGCAAAACCTGATGATCCTGATATCCAGCAAGACACTTCATGCTTTCAAGATAAAGAAGGGTTCAAATTAGATTTTGAATTCCAGTCCAGACTATTTCAATATAGGCAGTTTTATTGAAATAAATTGTACTACAGAAAAGAAAAATATCACACATTATAATCAGACATAAAACAAAACCTAGATAGATGGAAAGAGAGAGAGAGAAGCTGTTTAAAAATAGAACTCTGACAGAACCATGGGGACCAACACATGTTCATGAATATTAATGAACCTCACACATGTTCCAGCATTCTAAACAGACACAAATCTCTCTCTGTCTTCATTTCCCTTTATCTGTCCCTTTCACTATACTCCACACTGATAAATTAATTACAGACGGAACTATTGGGCAAGAATCTGTGCTCTATAACTTGTATTTAATCTTCATACAGTACCTAACATGTGTTTCTTTTAGCTCTGTCATCTCACAGAGAAATTACAGAGGACTGTTTTCAAGGTTTAACGTTTTCTGAACTGAGGTAAATATACTCCACAAAGTAATCACGCCCCTACTGGTGCTTATTTACGTGTTTCAGTTACACATGCTGAGATGAGAACTAGAGGTTATGGAGGAAATGAATTAATAATGAGTGGCCCCTCCCCTTTCCCCTCCCCACTGCTTACATTCCTCAGGGATTCCTCCCTCATTAATAATTCATCCCCTGTCAGCTCCAATATTCCTGCCCTCAACGATGCGACAGTTCACACTGGGATTACGCATGTGGGCCTGTGTGTGTCTAACATGGATGGTTCTATCACTGTCTACTTATATACACTCCTATACACTGATGTGTGTGTGCATCTAGATGTGCGTGTTACCTTGCATTTACTCCATCTGAGATAGACCATGCCATTATTTAGGTCATTCTAGGTGTCAAGAAGGTCATAATCTAGGTCATAATGGCTTTTTGGAAGGCAATGAATCTTTTTTTATTTTTTATTTTTATTTCCTGTGTTGTAGACAAACACCTGCTGTTGCACACTGGGCCAGTCCGAAATGAAGTGCCACTCCAGGGGGTAAAAACTTCAAGAGTGGCACACCAGAGTCTGATTTCTTCTGTGATTGAAATGGACACACACACACACACACACTTCAAGGCTGTGTCTGTTTTGTGTGTGGGTGCACTGAGAGTACACAAAAATGACTAATTTAAGTAAGCCAGCGCAAACTGTGTTAAAAGCCAAGTGAGGACCGGTCTCCTCTGGCTCCAGTGACACATAAACAATCGTGCAGTCGTTGTGTTTCTGCAGCTGCTGTGGTTGAATTTGGCATTTACAAGATACTCCACTCATTCTGTTTATCTAGCAGCATTGAAGACAAATGCCATTAAACTCTCATTCTCTCTGCATATGATTGACCCATGTCTCCTCTGCGAAAGGACACCGGGTGTTTGAATGGCCGTGCTAATATGCAGTGCTGGCGGATCTGATTTTCAGGCAATATGTGTTTCTCCTCTACAGTTCTCAAAGGAAGAGCCTTGGAGATTCAGAGTGGTATCTGTAGAAAGCCATACAGATCCTATTATATAACTTAACCTTCTGTAAAACTTGCATTAAGGCCTGTCTCAAGGTTTCTCGTACCTTTAGAACTTATTTGCCTTGAGGCAGTCTTTCTGGCTTTCAGTATCGTTCAGTTGCAGGTAGTTGTGTGAAGGCTGAAAACAATTTTCACTAAAAAATTACTAGCAAATTTGACAAGTTTCAGAGGAAAACAACTGACACTTTGAATTAAATGTGAAATGTTGAAGTAGAAAGATTGAAATAATAATTTCTTGTAAAATATACTATAATAATCTTGTTTATGTACAACTTTAAAAAGGGTGTTTTTTTGTGTGTTTTTTTTTTTTTTTTTTTTTTACAGTGCTCATGACAAGGATGTTCACATATCCAGGTCTAGACACTTTTCCAGCCTCACCAGAACAGCAAAATCACAAATAACATTTGTAGATAAAAATAAGATTATTGAATATATTATAAAAATGGTTCATATAAAAAGTGTATTACTGCACTCAAAAAAAAAAAAAAAGTTGCTAAATAGCACTAAAAGTGGTTCATTAACTTGTCAAATGGTGCTGTGTAAAACCAGAGGAACTCCATTCTCCACCTAGATTTTAGATGTGTTACTCCACGCTCATATGTTTGCAATGAATAGCAATTTACTACAATTGCAAAACCCATTTCAAATCACTTTTTTTGATTTTCTGAGGGCAAAAGGTCTTGTGTGTGGGCCCCCAATAAGGAATATTGATATTTCCTTATTGGGGGCAAAAAGGTTCAGAACCACATTATCTTCAGGAAATATACTGTATTTTAATGTTGTTTTTTTTAATCCTTTCCCCAACTAAAAGAAGAGATTTAGAGAGAGTTTGAGAACCTTTAAAGAAGTATACAGGGGCTTAACAGGTTCTTTGTAAGGCAGGGGTACTATATAGTGCCTTAACCAACCCAAAGAACCACTGAAGAACCATACTGGGTTTAACAGGATCTTTATTATGGTAGCAGTGCTATAGCACCTCAACCACTCCACTGAACCGCTGGAGAATCAATTTTCTGTATGTGTGTGTGTTTCAAGTCTTCTGAAGCCATACAATAGAAAACATATCTTTGCGTTTGCTTTTGTTTAGTTGTTTTTGTATTTTTTGTTGTTGGTGGTGGATTTCTTTTCTTTTTTGGAACCCATTGATTTTTATTGTACAGAATGCTTCAAAATGGAAGTAACTTGTATGACTTTTTTTATGAATTTTTGTTGTTGTTGTCTATGGTAACCAAAACTGTTTGGTCACCAACATTCCTCAGGATATCTTCTGTTATGCTATAAAGAAATTAAATCATGTTTGGAGTGAAATGAGGGAAAGTAAGTGATGATCAAATTTTCATTATTGGGTGAAGTATCTTCACGTTGTTAATGAAAATTTTTCTCACTTAGTCTCTAATTAAATATGCCCATTACCCTCTATAAATTGTCACAAAAATAGGATCTAGTGTACTGTTATTATGAAGGAATTTTTTCTATTGGTTTTTTTACATGTTGTATTGTGATGTGATGTGATGTGATGTAGAGTTAAAGGATATGTCCTGATATATATATATATACACACTCATACATACACACATACTGTACTTTCTTGCAGTGCTTTCTTGTTTTTCTTGTTCTTGCAATTGTCTTTGAATAGCATGGAAATGTAAAAGTCAAGTCAAAACGGGTGTTTGCTGACATGACAGACTATGGCAGATGCTGTGTTTGGCATGATCATTTACATGACAAAAGGTTTGAAGCACATGGGTTTTTAATGTCATTTTTATCACTTACTGGGCTTACTGAGTTCATGCTGATATTTTATGTCAGAGGTTTTATGAGTAATCATGTTTCCCTGGGGGTTTGCCTCTAATTTTCCACACTCTGCTCTATTGATTCTCAATTATAAACAACTGTCGCCTGAAAACATGATCATGTCGGAACATTTCACCATTCTCATAGATCAGCTCTCATCATGTAAAGCCTAAGGAGCAGTTATGAGATTCCTTTCAGTTGAAACCATTCTTTTTCTGGTGTAATCAGCTACAAGGTGCACTTATTTTAATGTTTACAGCATTCCATATTAGAGCTGTTTAAATATCATAACTTACTTTCTTCTGACAGGATCCTTTTTAATGGTATAGTTCACCCAAAAATTTAATTTAGCTAAAAATGTAGATTTATTTAACCTAAAACCATCACTTCTGGCCAAAATCCACAATAATGCTTCCACTAGTTAAAAAGTTCAGCTCTTATTGTTCTGTAACATCAAAATTTACCAACAGTTTTGTTTAGAACTGTTTCAACTGAGTGCTTACCCTTTTAAACGGTACCTGATCTGTGTATATTTCTCTCCTGATTCAAATGAGTCAATTATTTCAATGGAGAAAGAAACATTATGCATAAAGGACTTATATTTTAGCTGGAAGCAACCATTTGGAGTTAAAAACGTCTTAATGATGAATTTATTACGAACACGCAGCTTTTCACTTCAGTGGAGTCGTGTTGATTACTTGTGGATTATTGTGATTTTTTTGGACTATCATTCTGACGGCACCCATTCACTGCAGAGGATCCATTGGTGAGCAAGTGATATAATGCTAAATAAATCTGTTCTGATGAAGAGAAAGTGATGATATGCTTCTTTTATGGTGTGGGGGTTGGTACATTTTCAGCAGTAGTTCAGTTTTGGGTGAAATATTCCTTTAATAGTCTTCTTCTATCTCTAAACCAGTTGAAACAGAAGGTAAATGAAATTTCAGTAAGTTTTCAATCAGAATAAAATGGCAATAATTTTAGTTGGAAACAACATTTTCACATTTTCAAGTTTAAATTTACTTGTGTATTTCCATTACTTTTGTGCAAATGCAATTGTTTAATTTTATAATTTTGCTGCTAATGTATTTAAATGATCTCATTTAAGATGCATTTGGCAAAGCACATTTTCATTTTACCACCAATATCACTAACAAAATCAAAAAACCCTTTAAAAACCATGTTCGTCAGTAATTTCTCAGCATGATATTAACATTGCATGTCCTTCACCTATGAGACCTGGCCTTGACCAATCAGATGCCAGCTCTGTCAATGAGATCCAGCATGCACCCTACACGCAGGTCTTCATTCTTTCTGACAGCACTGGAGCAGCTCAGGGCCTCAGCAGTCATTATGTCTTAAACTCACAGGGGTGTAGACACACTCCTCCTGACCCACAACCGGTTTATGAAGCTTTTTAGCAATCTAGCAAATCCAATCCAGGACCAGCAGCGAAGATCTGCCCTTCATTCACACCTGACAGATTAGACTGTCACATTCTTCCTGTCTCTACTGGATGAATGAATGGAAAGGACGTCCCTAATGGAGAAAGCGTGTTCTCTCTCTCGTGCTGCCTCACACCACTGTCCATAGAGGACAACCTCTCAAAATGGAGAAATTTTTCTGCCCCAGAGAGAGCACCAAAAAGTGAGAGAAAGGGTTACTCTCGCCTCTCCTTCCTCTGTTTTCTCTGCTTAAATGCTTTGAATATGGCACTTAACATATAGTGCATGGTAATTGCTGTAAAATCTCATCGGTCTTTCTATCCCATATGAAATATGGTGGAGATGAGCACAATGGTTCTGGAAGTGCTTGGACTGATTAATATTTTATGATTTTTCTCTCTTGATTTGTGAATAAGTGAACAGAAGAGCTTCAGCAATGAGAGAAAAGCTCAGCCCAGGCAAGACCCAATCTGCCATCTAACATATTCAAGGTCATTAGTTACCCTGAAACCATTAAAACTGGTCAACATTTGTAGATCTGATAACTCTTAGGTTGTACACTGTCGTTCAAAGGTTTTCTTTCTTTCTTTTCTTTTTCTTTAAAAAAAAAAAATCTTATGTTTTTAATAGAAGTCTCCTAAGCTCACCAAGGTGTACTTATTTGATTACAATAAATAATAATATTACAATAAATAATATTATTAATAAGAAGAATAAGAATAAATAATAATATTAATAATATTAATAATAATAATAAATTAAAAATATTAATGGATCAATATTCACTAATGTTAATTTATTAAATTAAGATGAATAATTGCTGCTCAGTTTTTGTTTGTTAACTTTTGCATTAACTATATTCTTTAATTATATTAATATTTACCTTATTGTAAAGTGTTACCTGTGGATTTAACCCAATGATATTGATTTAAACTATAATTTAATATAGCAGTCCAACATGTACAGTATAATAAACCAGTCCATTAATATATGCAATCCAATATATTTCTGAGTGCAAAAGGATATATCATAAAAAAAAAAAAGAACAAAAAAAGTAGGACAAGACTGGGTTGGATTGTGAAAAGTGGGTGATAGGGGTTGAAAAAGTAAGAGGCATTCATGACATCAGCCAAAATGGAAAGTCATTTCAGAGGCAAAGGTATTTAATTTTGATAAAAGATTTAATTTGTTCTTATTTGGAGTAACATGCACCTATTAATCGTGCACAATGAGATCTGGAACATGCATTAAGAAAGTAAATAGGGCCCATTCTGATTTCAGTTGACTTTGAATGTTAATAATATCCTTGAATTCTTGCGTTGTTGTAATGCATCTCCTTCATCCTGCAACATTATAGAACCATTTTTCAGGATGGTAATCACAGTGCCATGCACAGTTATAGAAAGCTTAAATTATTGTTGAGAAATAAAAGCTTTAATAATGCCCTGCAGTCGTTGTCAGACTATGCACTTTGATGTAGTTTACTTTCAGAGAATTATGAATATTTCAGAGCTTTTGATTTCACATGCACAAATGTTTATGTCAAAGTTCTAGTCACATACTTTATTAAGAATAAATCTCTCTGTTCTTGCATCAATTAGTTTATAGTTAATACATCGAAGCCCAACAAAACCCCTCTGAATGCCAAATTGAATGCACATCTTTTAGAATGTGTATGTGTTCATTTTTAAAGCATTAAAGAGAAATCAAGTTTTTATTTGTGCTGAGAATAGTGCTTCATTCTCCTCAACAACTGACATCTGGGAGAAAAGCACCTCTGGCTATCCATAAATGTATAAAAGTAACACTATTCAAGAATTTAAGAACACTAATTATGGAAATTAGATTGTGTTCTTTTTCACAGTGCAGAGTCATGCTCATAGTGTAGGAACTGAAGATAAATCTCCTTTTTGCATTGTTACAGATGCATTCAGAGCTGAAACGTGTCATTAATGCATTAAAAATAAATGAACATGAGACTATTTATGGACCTTGACAGATTGTTGTTGAGATGGTGTGAGTGCCACAATTGTTCTGTTGTAAGCTTAATCACCGTGGGCTATTTCTCAATGATTTTTGGTATTTTAACAGTATGTGTGTGTGTGTGTGTGTGTGTGTGTGTGTGTGTGTGTGTGTGCATGTGTGTTAAAAAGAAATTATGCTGATACTTCAAGAGTAGAATGGGTCTTAATGGGCCACTGTTCCAGTTTAGCCATGACGTTATGAAACGTGTTTAAAAAGGGAGATATTTTATTACAAATTAACATTAAAAATTATTATTAAATGTTATTTGTCACAGATTTATCAACTAATTCATTGAAATAATTGAAAAAAAAAGTGTACACAAAAGCCATGTTGCTGCCTGGGATCTGAGTACCTTTTTAAAATCAAATTATTTTGTTTTTTTAAATATTTGTTTATTTTATTTAATTATTATTTTTTATTTATTTTGAAATATATATACACTACCAATCAAAAGTTTGTGGTCAGTGAGCTTTTTTTAACAGAGAAAAAATATATATAATTTTGTATTTTAACATTTTTTAACATTTAAAGTGACTGTAAATGCATTATACATCAACAGTTAATACATATTATGTAACAAATGATTTCTGTTTTGAAAGAAAAATGTTGTTCTCTTCAACTTTCTATTTATTAAAGAGTCTTGGAAATACAAAAATAATAAGCAGCACAACTGTCTTAAGGATTTCCTGAGCACTTTGTATTAATTTTTTAATTGTAATAATATTTCACAGTATTACATTAATGAGTGATCAAAAAAAAAATAGATTTTTTTAATTAGAAACTGACTGAAAAGACTGTGCTGGTGCATAGGTGTGCTATATGGAGCTCTGACTCTGCATTGCTCGGCCCACTAGTTCTGCTGAAGCCAGCGGTGGACTCAACCGGAGACAGCTGAGCATCAGCAAAGCACTCTGGGGTGGAATGGTTTGCTCACTTTGCTGAGTTTTGTTGAACTCTCAGCTCAGCAGGCTGGCAGAACCTCAGTCAAAGATTATTGGTAGACTCTCCTCCCTTCAGTAGGTTCTTGAGCTTGTATTTATTTCAGGGCTTCAGAGAAGGTTTAACTCTGACCCACATTTCACCATTACTGCACTGATCTCTATGCCAAGACACCAGGGATTAAATTAAATATGACTAAATTACTCACACAAGCACATATTGCCTGGGTACAGGGAATAGAGCCAACACTGAGCTGAAGGTACTGCACGCGCTCCTCGCCACTGCCTTGTGCCCAATACAAGACATTTAGTGCCTCAATGAACAAGTAGAGCACCTTGTCCAATTTAAAGGACATACAAATTATATGTTATATAGCACACACAATTTCTTAGCCTTGCTCTCATGCCCTCACTCCCACTGGTATTAGTCTATGCACTTATGAAAGTATGAGGCAGAAAAGCAGGACAGAACTGAGACAGAATGAGCTTCACTATATTGGTGTCATTATATTTTGATACTCACTGATTGGAGATCTTTTTTGTTTTACTGGTTAAAGACTAAAGACTCGCTGGCTGCAGTCTTTGTTTTGTAAAACCCACTGGGTAAGGTTTTTGTTTTGTGAAACTTCATCTGCTGAAGATTTTTGTTTTGTGAAACAAGACTTACTGGCTGAAGATTTTTGTTTTGTGAATACTGGCTGATGATCTTTCATACAAACATCACAGAAAGCAAACCTTAAATTTTTTATTTTTTTTTGAAAGAAAAGAGAGAATACAGTTCTGGTTTATTCTAGTTCAGTTCTAGTTTAGTTCCTACAATACTAAAATACATGAAGTATTTTGTAATGCTTGCTAAATTGGATCCCATAGATGCAGTAAACGGTCTCTGGATTCTTCAAACAGGTACAGATTGTCATAACTGGCAGTTATGTGCTGCCCTCTGCTGGTCATCACTGAATGCGACGTTTGAGTGATGTATGCCTGTTGTGCTCATGCTGTACATCAATTTCCATATTCATGAGGACAGGGTAAATCCCCCCCTTAAGGACTGTTGTTCTGTTCAACGTGTCCAGAATTGAATAGTCACAATAACATAAATTATAAACTAAGTACGAAAAATGTCCACAGTTTTCATGTTCTTAGATTTTTAACAAAAATTACATTTGTTGCTAGGGGGCGTTTTGCCCCCAGTCTGACAAAGCAATTTGCTTTATACATTTAGAGCAAAATCAGAGTACAGGCCGTTTTAGCTTAAAATTAAAAAGAATCAATAATTATGAACTACAAAATTATTATAGCATATTTGAAAAATATTGTTAGCTGATGCTAACTGGCTAGCTAGCTAGCTACCTGATGCTAACTTAAGGTCATTTTTAAATATAAAATCCAAATATTTTTATTCAGCCAACTAGTAAGAATACATTTGTTGTAAAAACAAAGGATTTGATGTTCATTAACTACAGTAATTAAGCCATGCCTACTGGGGTGTTTTACCCCACAGACTAGGTTTGAAAAAAAAAAAATTCTGAAAATAGAATTAAATTTTTTCTTCAATAACACATAGGCGTACTCCAGCTACAGGCCGTACTATTCTCATATCATATATAACTGTGATGTTCTACAAAACAACAAGCTTTGAAACACTTTTTTCTTACTGCTGAAAATTAGATCACTTAGGCTACTGTGAGATCTGTTTTCTCTCAGGTATCACCAGTGTAAGCTTCGTGGTGGATACTTCTACATCACTCCTGTCAACATAGTCCATGGTTACAATAAAAATGTATCTTGACTTTTTCTGGTTATTTTGTGGGGAAAAGTAGGAGGGTGTTTTTATACTAGAAGTATGTATTTGGTGACTGAAAAGACATTACACCTACCACCTCATAATATTGTGTCTTGGTTTGCGTTTGTATTCAAGTGTTAGAATGGAAATAGCTTTGAAAACTGAGGTAGGATTTACATTAAAACAATTTTGGTTCTTTATTTGATTTTGAATTTTTTTAATGATTACATTATTTGTGGATAGAATTTGGATAGACAGTGTTTAAACTGGGATGCAGCAGTAGCTGCAAGTGCCTGTATGTGTTTAGAGTGAGTGTGTCAGCCTGGATGTGTGTATGAAATGCTTGTGAGCTTCTGTTTTCACTTCATGCTGCAAAGTGTGAATCAAAGGGAAATCAAACCGAACAGACATCTCTCACATCATATACATATACTAGTGCATTTTCTTTCTCTCACACACACATCGTGACTCACCTCCGCTGAAACAGAGACACTGTAGAAAGGTTACATTCATCATGAGTCTATCCAAAGGATGTCAAGTGGCACTGATGGAGCTTTGAAGACACACGCACACACACCTACACAATGTGTGCACTTCAGTCTGCAACACTAGATATGACTGATTATAATGTTTATTTGTGTGTGTGTGTGCCAACCTTTGTCTTTGCTTAGAAGTGTATTATTTAAAGTCAATCCACAAATAATAATTTGTGAAATTATATTTTATTATCTGATAACACAGTTATACAAGGTTTATGCAAATGTCAAGTATAGATCGTTCAGTATGATGTGATTCAGTCTGTAATTTCAAGCATCATGTTCTTATGCTTAGGGTGTGTTTCAGATTGAGGTTTGGCCCTCTTAGTTTAGCACTGGGATGATGTAACACAGGATGTTTTTCTTGTTCGAGTGTTGAGAGTGTGTACCCGAGGATCCTATAAGCCATTCTTGGACTCTGTAACTGTTCAAAAATGAATATGCTTGTGTTGTAAATCAATAAATTATTTCTAGACCTTTAGAAACATGCTCTGCTGAGGCACTAAACAAGTGGTTCTTAACTTTTTGTCCAAGTTGATATTTAAAGGCACCTCATGTTTCTGGTACTTCTGCTGCCTTTGTTTTTTGCCCATTCAAGCCAATTTTTCACAGTCTAAAAATCACACTTTTGAAATGCCCATTCAAACCATGGTTGTTAAAAATAACAGTTGCAGTCAACATATTACAAAAACAAAAATTCCCCCAATAATTGTTTTTAATTTTTTTATTTTTTTTTATTGACGTTCTCTCTATCCTTTCAGCTTTCACTTCCTGTTCTTTGGCTTCACTTGAAAACTCTTAGACTCAGACTTAGAACTCTTACAGGTTTTTATTCAAATTCAGATATTCAGATACTTTGATATTTTTGATTCAAACAGAATAATTGTTTATTTTTTAATTACAATTTTATTAATGTTTTGATTAATACTAGATGGGTACAATCCATCATAAATGGATTGTTATAAAAAATGTACTAACATTTGATTTGCATTTTCTATATTCGAAGGTTGTTATTATTATCAAGAGTTTTATTTCCAAGTTATGATTTGTGGTTTCTGTTCTCTATATTCTTTTTCAATAAATTTACATATTATTGCACCTTGACCATCTGACTTGGATTCGATTTTGCATCAGTTTTTGGATAAAGTTTATTTTGTAAGGTTTTTTTTTGTCATTTTCAATTATTACTATTTACACAATGGCAAAAACATGAGCAGGATGAGTCTAGATTTGATCAGTTTGAATCATATTTTGATAATTTGATTCAGAAAAAAAGATGGAGTGATACTGAAACTATAGAAATTGATTAAAACATTATTTAAAATATTTTGAAGATGAGACAGGATATGGCAAATATGCAAACAGCAACCTCCAAAGTAATTGCATTATTAAAATTTGAATAAATATTAATTAAATTTGTAATAAAATAACTCTGAATGCATTAAATTCTAAATGAATTCAATTTGTCAATGAGTTAAATTTGTGTAATAAAAGAAAACTGATAAAAGAAACAGGATTTCCATTTATGAAAATGATTTTGATGATGTATGACAATTTAAAAAGAAATGTATATACATTGAATTTATTCAAATTAAAACTTCAGTTTTGATGAAAATGTAAATTATAATAATGACTTATTTTGAGTTGCAGAGTGGCTGTGTTATTCATCATATCTGTGTAATTGTGCGTGTTAGCTGATGTGGAATAGAGATGTCATGACAGCCAAGTGATATGGGAGAAAGAGGGGAAAAACAGCTTCACACAGAGAGAAAGAGACAGATAGAGACACAGTGTGAGAGGGAAAACAAAGGGCTAAAGATCCTGAGTGGAATCTATTAGTGTAAAAGCTCTGAGGATGACAGACAAATGGCCTGGTTAGTCGATACTGGCAGCAGCAATGTCTCCTGTCTGTTTTTATTTCTTTTCAAACTGAGATCACGACCAGAAGGACAACTCATTTGTTTTATTGAATATCTCTCTGTCTTTCTCTCTCACACCATCTCTATCTCAGAGTGAAATGAAAAACAAACACCACAATAGTAACAGAACACAGGAGGCTTTAAAGACAAACAAACGTATTATCAAATGTAAACACACGCATTATTCTGTTATTGAGGGAAGTGCTTTGCAAATATTCTCATTACAGATGGCCTAAAACCCTTATGACATTCAACAGCATCCAAATAGCTTATAGAAAAGCACTGAATGATGATTTCATTACACACATACAGAGGCCAGTGTGCAGTGGGGAATTACGCACATAAACGCATCTCATTTGCATACATAAATGCATCTTTTTATCCATTTTTACCGCTTATTTGTTGAGCAGTTATTAAACAATTTTATGCATGAGATGAATAGCACGGTGACCACACAAGCCAGACAAGCACTCATTCAGGTCAAACAAAAAGCCAAAACAGCGATCAATCTCAATACAAACTCACAAAGTTTAAAACAACAACAACAAAAACATAAGACCTTCAGTGTAGCACAATACTTCATTTCTTGACAGGAATGAAAATGAGGCTGTGTATTTAATGGATTTCACTGATTATTCAGCTAAAGAAATGTCTTTTCAAAACTCCATAAAACATGTTTTTGAAAACAGTTGTTGAGTTGTGAAAGTATGAGTTGTCAAACCTGTATGAGTTGCTTTTTTGTGTTGAACATAAAATAAAATATTTTGAAGATTGCTGGTAATCAAACAGTTGGTGGTTGCCATTGACTTCCATAGTAGGAAAAAAATACAATGAAAGTCAATGGCAACCACCAACTGTTTGATTACCAGCAATCTTCAAAATATCTTATTTTATGTTCAACACAAGAAAGCAACTCATACAGGTTTGGAACAACATGATGATGACTGTAAATGATGACTGAATTTTAATTTTGGGTGAACTATTCCTTTAAGACCTTAATACAGTGTGTGCCATTGTAAAGACCATAGCACTGTTATACTATATAGCCCTATAGTTACTCCAAAAAAAAAATATTATAAACTCCTTTCACAAAGTAATATTATTACTTAATACTGTCTGGCAACAGTAATTAGTTCCATTACTAGTTCACTTACTTTTCTTTCACACCCCACATAAGTTGCATATATCTTCCCCATAAAATTCTTCTAAAATGTTACTTACAGTATATTTCTGCCTCATCGTTTGACCAAAATCCACATTGGATCGCAGATAGAAGTTATTACAAACACTCAGTGGTGATTAATAGTATTGTATAAGTAAAAGTGTTGTATTATTCTCAATAATTGTCATGTGTAGCTTGAAGCTAACTGTAGCTATAATTTCTCTGTTATACCCATATACAATTATATTAGTGATGTATTTTGTCAAAGAAATCATATAATTTCATAAGAAAATGTTTCATTCTTAAAAAGTAATGCCTCAGCTTCCACATCATTGTTCAGATAATCTTTTCTTCATGACAAAATCAAATGTAATGGGAAATTTCCATCTGATGAATGTAAGCTTTTTCATATTCCATATGCCTGCTGCACTGGTGACTTCATGATTGTGTAAGTCGTGACTAGTAACTAGCTGTTTTGTGGATAGTATATGATTATTCCTGGGGTGAAATTAATATCCTGCCAGACAGTCACTCTTTCCAAAAGGCAGCCTGAAACTGCTTTTCATAACTATGTCATTTGATGTGTTTTTCTGTTTGTGTCCATGAGGGGGCGCCATAGTTGAGGTTAGGAGCAGACTCATTAACACTCACTGAAATTCAAATAAAGGCGCATTTATTAGCTCACCTTTGCCATGACTCGTTACTAGACAGTATTTAGAAACACATCCGGTTGCATTAGAGAGTAATACGTATCGGGTCTGAGAAATGTATGCATGTTTTTTACACTTGAAAATATCATCAAATATTTTGTTTTTTATTAAAAGTCAGCATGTTTTACATTTTTTTTTACAACGTATAAAATCCTGCCATTAAATATTTCATGAATGTCTGAGAAACAGAACTACATTACCTTCACAAAGAAGGAAGGTGTGTCCATAGATATCAATGCACATTAAATCAAATGTACCTTTAAAGAGAGACACTGGCATTGAAACAGTCAATGTGCTCAAATCCACTACAATAAACTGCATGTAAAAACAAACAGCCCGTAGACAAAGACACTGAACCGACGCTTACTTAGCTCCTCCCCTTACATCTTAACATCCAATCCGAACGGATCATTCTGGATAGGGGTCTCCGCCTATTGGCTGAACGATCTGTCATTGGCAGCGGTCCATATTTTCGGCCGGGACAGTAGCACGGCCAGCAGCAGCGAAAGTGAGAAATAACTCCGTGAACTGGGATAATTTTGACCGCGAGGACTGATGAGCGAACAAAACACATATGAAGGTAATACAATTAATACTTAATGGAATTATGACTTTATTTTTTTGGAAACGATAGAGGGCGTGAATGTGATCTGGAGAGTGTGCTGGAGGTGAATCTCATGAGATGCCCAGGATAGATTTCCAGTAGCTACATTATCTCGCTATTATTATGACATGTGCACATCGGTTTTAAATATGATAAACATTGGATTACTTAGCCACACAGTATCTTTCATACTCATCAGCACTTAATACAGCCTTACTAGACTTGTGTTTTATGTATTTAGATACAAACTAGATAATTAGTTGTATAAGCTTTATTTGTATGTTCACTAAATGCTATAATAACACAATGTTACAAACAGTATTTTGTCCCTGTTTCTGTTTGTACAGGGCTGATGTCAGACATCTGATAGTTGGTTCTTCACATATTTGAGAAGTGCACTGATTTGCCTTTTTAGCTGCATGTGAAATGTTCCATATGTTCAGTGTGATTCTTTTAAACACGTGAAAGGAACGCTTTGGGTCCAACAGGAAACCTGATATCCACAGAAGTGCTTTTTTGCTAAACAGTTCTTGGATTTATGGCTGTTATTGCTAATAACGGAGCTTATAAACAATTAACCATGCACTGTTTCTTAAAACATGGGGTCAGATCTTCACCTGCCATTATAGTTCCTAAAAGAGCAAACATTTTTCACTTGGAAAATTAACTAGAGATGGTATATTTGTGTTAAGAAAATTACAAGGGATTATTTCAGTTGTTTTTCTATTTATTTTATCAAAAACTATGACAACACTGTACCTGTGTCCTTCAGATCATGTGTGAATTAAAATATATATTACCTTAAGAAAAACAGTTGAAATGTGTATATTGTAAAGAACTATTACTAATGTAAATGTACTAGGTATAAAATATATATGTTTGTTTTAGGGCTTATATATCGTGTGTGTTTGTAGTTTTACTCAACACCAGATATTTTTGAAAAAAATAAATGTACTAACTTGCACATACAGTACATAAATATCTGTACAAAATACCAGTCAAACCTCCATACCTCTTCCCCTTCCCATTTTCACCTATGAGTTTTAACTAGCTCATATAGGTTACAAATATTTTGACACATGTTTTTGTGAAAAGTGTTTATCCCTTGTTCCTTAACTTTATTCTGTTTTTGTTTTGTAGCTTTTTTTTTTGTGCCAGTGTTTAACCTAAATCTGCGAACACACTTTTTTTTCATAATGGATTCTTGTAGCCTTTCAAATACGTTTGCCAGAGATTTGGACACATGTTATTAAAATGTTAGTCTGAATGTAATCACTCAGCGTTTGATGTGTTTTTATTTGAACAAGCAAGCAGTGATTTTTAAAGAGCAGACATGTGAGTGTTTGTCAGTGGCTGAAGAGCAAAAATGTGGTCTAGCCTGTATGCAGTGAAATGCTCTGTTTTGACTGGCATGTCAGAATCAGTCACTTGAGAGCTGGGTTGAAGACATTCTCTCGGGTCAGGACGTAATTACACCAAAGAAGAGCCTTGCTTCGGTTTGCAGATTTCCCCCCCCCCCCCCTTTGTAGGTCTAATGTATCCATTTAATGGACAGTTTTTTCCTTCAGTTTGAGAATGTGGACCCATATAAACATCAAGATTGCAGGATTATTTGGTCTTCAGTTACTGTAAGTATATCAGTGCTTAGAAACAACAACCATTGCAGGCAAATGAGAACGTGGCTGGAATGAATCTTTTTAGCAATAATGCTCTAATGACCAGCAGAAGTCCTGAAGCCATGGTTTGTCACCTTAGTAACCACTGGGGGGTTTGTGTTTGGTCCCACTCTATACAAATTTACTGAGAACCGCAAAATCTGCAAGCAATGAGGAAGCAGCCTCAGTAAAAAACACGGTGTTTCAAATCCGTGCTTGACCTCTTTGTACCCCCTGGGGAAAAGGGTTTGAGTTTAGAGATTTAGGATACAGTATGTTGACCTCATTTGCGCTGGGGTTAACGGGTTTAGGTGTTACTATAATATTGCCAAATCACTCGCATTTGCCTTTATGCAGGTGTTATACAATAGCCTCCCATTGTGAAATAATTCTGCATGGTGATCTTTTTTTGTTGGTCTTATGATCTGAATACTGCTTCAGACTCTTGAATTTGCAAGTTGTTAATAAAGAATGTATCAGTGGACAGGGAGAAGCAGATGCTGGATCAGCTGTTAAATATAGTCAAGATGAATTAGTATGCATTACAGTCTTGTCCTGGAGTCCCTTTCTGTTAATATTTGATTAATGTGTGTGTGGGGGGTGTGAATTCCTGGAATTCCTTTCGGTCATGTGGTAATATCCATGTCAGTGTTTCTCTTTTTCACCAGCTCTCACACTCTCTGTGGCTTGGTGAAGTTTGCTGTTCTGTTGCCAGATAATGTTTTTTTATCGGGCTTGTACAGGTTTTAATCTTGGGGTTATTAAAGCATTAAGAGCGGTACCGTCGAACCACACACCCATCTGACACATGTCCCGCTCTCCACGGTCATTTACATAGCTTAATGATTCATTAAGCAAGCTGACATTATGCTGGTGGTCCTGATGTTTCTTTTAGGATTTGGCCCATAGCTAAAGAAATGTCTTTTCAAAACTCCATAAAACATGTTTTTGAAAACAGTTGTTGAGTTGTGAAAGTATGAGTTGTCAAACCTGTATGAGTTGCTTTTTTTGTGTTGAACATAAAATAAAATATTTTGAAGATTGCTGGTAAACAAACAGTTTGGTGGTTGCCATTGACTTCCATAGTAGGAAAAAAATACAATGAAAGTCAATGGGCAACCACCAACTGTTTGATTACCAGCAATCTTCAAAATATCTTATTTTATGTTCAACACAAGAAAGCAACTCATACAGGTTTGGAACAACATGATGATGACTGTAAATGATGACTGAATTTTAATTTTTGGGTGAACTATTCCTTTAAGACCTTAATACAGTGTGTGCCATTGTAAAGACCATAGCACTGTTATACTATATAGCCCTATAGTTACTCCAAAAAAAAAAAATATTATAAACTCCTTTCAAAAGTAATATTATTACTTAATACTTTCTGGCAACAGTAATTAGTTCCATTACTAGTTCACTTACTTTTCTTTCACACCCCACATAAGTTGCATATATCTTCCCCATAAAATTCTTCTAAAATGTTACTTACAGTATATTTCTGCCTCATCGTTTGACCAAAATCCACATTGGATCGCAGATAGAAGTTATTACAAACACTCAGTGGTGATTAATAGTATTGTATAAGTAAAAGTGTGTTGTATTATTCTCAATAATTGTCATGTGTAGCTTGAAGCTAACTGTAGCTATAATTTCTCTGTTATACCCATATACAATTATATTAGTGATGTATTTTGTCAAAGAAATCATATAATTTCATAAGAAAATGTTTCATTCTTAAAAAAGTAATGCCTCAGCTTCCACATCAGTGTTCAGATAATCTTTCTTCATGACAAAATCAATGTAATGCGAAAATTTCCATTTGATGAATGTAAGCTATTTCATATTCCATATGCCTGCTGCACTGGTGACTTCATGCTTGTGCAAGTCGTGACTAGTAGCTAGCTGTTTTGTGGATAGTATATGATTATTCCTGGGGTGAAATTAATATCCTGCCAGACAGTCACTCTTTCCAAAAGGCAGCCTGAAACTGCTTTTCATAACTATGTCATTTGATGTGTTTTTCTGTTTGTGTCCATGAGGGGGCGCCATAGTTGAGGTTAAGAGCAGCTCATTAACACTCACTGAAATTCAAATAAAGGCGCATTTATTAGCTCACCTTTGCCATGACTCGTTACTAGACAGTATTTAGAAACACATCCGGTTGCATTAGAGAGTAATACGTATCGGGTCTGAAAAATGTATGCATGTTTTTACACTTGAAAATATCATCAGTATTTTGTTTTTATAAAAAGTCAGCATGTTTTAAATTTTACACGTATAAAATCCTGCCATTAATATTTCATGAATGTCTGAGAAACATTTACCTTCACAAAGAAGGAATGTGTCCATAGATATCAATAAACATTAAAATCAAATGTACCTTTAAAGAGAGACACTGGCATTTGAACAGTAATGTGCTCAAATCACTACAATAAACTGCATGTAAAACAAACAGCCGTAGACAAAGACACTGAACCGACGCTTACTTAGCTCCTCCCCTTACATCTTAACATCCAATCCGAACGGATCATTCTGGATAGGGGTCTCCGCCTATTGGCTGAACGATCTGTCATTGGCAGCGGTCCATATTTTCGGCCGGGACAGTAGCACGGCCAGCAGCAGCGAAAGTGAGAAATAACTCCGTGAACTGGGATAATTTGACCGCGAGGACTGATGAGCGAACAAAAACACATATGAAGGTAATACAATTAATACTTAATGGAATTATGACTTATTTTTTTGGAAACGATAGAGGGCGTGAATGTGATCTGGAGAGTGTGCTGGAGTGAATCTCATGAGATCCCAGGATAGATTTCCAGTAGCTACATTATCTCGCTATTATTATGACATGTGCACATCGGTTTTAAATATGA
Organism: Cyprinus carpio; assembly: GCF_018340385.1. Taxonomy (NCBI): domain Eukaryota; kingdom Metazoa; phylum Chordata; class Actinopteri; order Cypriniformes; family Cyprinidae; genus Cyprinus; species Cyprinus carpio. The sequence goes on along the minus strand of NC_056604.1, from coordinate 13,687,368 downwards.
TAAACATTGATTACTTAGCCACACAGTATTCTTTCATACTCATGCACTTAATACAGCCTTACTAGACTTGTTTTTATGTATTTAGATACAACTAGAAAATTAGTTGTATAAGCTTTATTGTATGTTCACTAAATGCTATATAACACAATGTTACAAACAGTATTTTGTCCCTGTTTCTGTTTGTACAGGGCTGATGTCAGACATCTGATAGTTGGTTCTTCACATATTTGAGAAGTGCACTGATTTGCCTTTTTAGCTGCATGTGAAATGTTCCATATGTTCAGTGTGATTCTTTTAAACACTGAAAGGAAAGCTTTGTGTCCAACAGGAAACCTGATATCCACAGAAGTGCTTTTTTGCTAAACAGTTCTTGGATTTATGGCTGTTATTGCTAATAACGGAGCTTATAAAAAATTAACCATGCGCTGTTTCTTAAAACATGGGTCAGATCTTCACCTGCCATTATTAGTTCCTAAAACAGCAACATTTTCACTTGGAAAATTAACTAGAGATGGTATATTTGTGTTAAGAAAATTACAAGGGATTATTTCAGTTGTTTTTCTATTTATTTTATCAAAACTATGACAACACTGTACCTGTGTCCTCAGATCATGTGTGAATTAAAATATATATTAACTTAAGAAAAACAGTTAAATGTGTATATTGTAAAGAACTATTACTAATGTAAATGTACTAGGTATAAAATATATATGTTTGTTTTAGGGCTTATATCTCTGTGTGTAGTTTTACTCAACACCAGATATTTTTGAAAAAATAAATGTATAAACTTGCACATACAGTACATAATATCTGTACAAAATACCAGTCCTCATCCTCTTCCCATTTTCCCCTATGAGTTTAACTAGCTCATATAGGTACAAATATTTGACACATTGTTTTTGTGATAGTGTTTATCCTTGTTCCTTAACTTTATTCTGTTTTTGTTTTGTAGCATTTTTTTGTGCCAGTGTTTAAGAATCTGCGAACACTTTTTTTTCATAATGGATTCTTGTAGCTTTCAAATACGTTTGCCAGAGATTTGGACACATTTATTAAAATGTTAGTCTGAATGTAATCACTCAGTTGATGTGTTTATTTGAATCAAGCAAGCAGTGATTTTTAAAGAGCAGACATGTGAGTGTTTGTCAGTGGCTGAAGAGCAAAAATGTGGTCTAGCCTGTATGCAGTGAAATGCTCTGTTTTGACTGGCATGTCAGAATCAGTCACTTGAGAGCTGGGTTGAAGACATTCTCTCGGGTCAGGACGTAATTACACCAAAGAAGAGCTTGCTTCGTTTTGCAGATTTTCCTGTAGGTCTAATGTATCCAGTTAATGGACAGTTTTCCTTCAGTTTGAGAATGTGACCCATATAACATCAAAGATTGAGGATTTTGGTCTTCAGTAGCTGTAAGTATATCAGTGCTTAGAACAACAAACATTGCAGGCAAATGAGAAAGTGCTGGAATGATCTTTTTAGCAATAATGTCAATGACAGCAGAAGTCTGAAGCCATGGTTTGTCACCTTAGTAACCACTGGGTGGTTTGTTTGAGTCCCACTCTATACAAATTTACTTAGAACCGCACATCTGCAGCAATGAGGAAGCTATGCTCAGTAAAAAACACGGTGTTTCAATCCGGCTTGACTCTTTACCCTGGGGAAAGGGTTGAGTTTAGAGTTTAGGATACAGTATGTTGACCTCATTTGCGCTGGGTTAACGGGTTTGGTTTACTATAATGTGCCAAATCACTGCATTTTGCTTTTATGCAGGTGTTATACAATAGCTCCCATTGTGAAATAATTCTGCATGGTGATATTTTTTGTTGTCTATGATCTGAATACTGCTTCAGACTCTTGAATTTGCAAGTTGTTAATAAGATGTATCAGTGACAGGGAGAAGCAGATGCTGGATCAGCTGTTAATATAGTCAAGATGAATTAGTATGCATTACAGTCTTGTCTGGAGTCCCTTTCTGTTAATATTTGATTAATGTGTGTGTGGGGGGTGTGAATTCCTGGAATTCCTTTCGGTCTGTGTAATCCATGTAGTGTTTCTCTTTTTCCCGCTCTCACACTCTCTGTGGCTGTGTGAAGTTTGTGTCTGTTGCCAGATAATGGTTTTATTGGGCTTGTACAGGTTTAATGTGGGGTTACAGCATCAGAGCGGTACCGTGAACCACACACTCTTCTGACACATGTCCCGCTCTCTCATTACTGCTAATGATTCATTAAGCAAGCTGACATTATGCTGTGGTCTGATGTTTCTTTTAAGGATTGCCCTCAGCAGCTGTGGGTTAAGTCTGAGGTTTAGTGAGATTTCAGTGAGATGAGGGAAGAGAAAAGGTCTGTTCTTACATAAGCAGATGCTGTAAAGGAGGTTCAAGCAATGTAATAGGCTAGTTGTCATTATTTACTCAAAATCATGTCATTCCAAAACTGTATGATTTTTTTCTTCTTCTGTGTAACACAAAAGGAGGAATTTTAAAGATGTGATAGTCTTCTTTTCTCCATGCATTTATAACAGTGCATTTATAAGTTTTCAAGCATTGATAAAGTAAACTCTAAACAGTCAAGCTGTACACTTCAGACTGATCTGGTTCTCATAAATAAAGTAATGGCTTAAATTTCAGTCTGCGTTCAATCTCTCAGGTCTTGGCTGCTGTAATGAAGATTCTGAGTCCTCTCTCCTTTGATTGCTATGTGTAGTTTAAAGTTATGTTTCCTTTTTCTGGAATGCAGTTCTTGGTCAAATGTGGTATTTGTGTAATTGTTATTTACAGCCTGGTGTAGGAGGTTTCTTTAGGTAGAAAACTAGATTTTTCCCTGTTCTGACATTACAGCCACAGTCATGCTATTTTTATTTTTACATTTTGAGTGGGCATCAGTGGGAGTCCTGGCTAGTTGAGATAAGACATTGACTTGACTTGGCTTGTTGTTTTTTCATTGGTTAGGTCTCTTTTATTTATGTAGTGATTTAAACAATACAGATGTCAATGCAGCTTTACAGTGTGAAATAGGAAAATAGTGAGTCAATGCAAGAGGACAATAACAACCAGTAAGTTTTTCAGTTAAAGTCAGTTCATTGTTGATTCAGTGATCATCGTCCAGTTCAAATAGTGGCTCTGCAATCAAGCTGACAATTTTGCCAGAAATTAAGTGTCCCCAACTAAGCAAACCAAAGGCGACAGTGACAAGGAACCAAAACTCCATCAGTGACAGAAATGGAGAAAGAAACCTTGGGAGAAACCAGGTTCAGTCAGGGGGCCAGTTCTCCTCTGGCCATACGAAACCAGTATGATGTGAACAAAAAATATGTTAGTCTGGTGCTACAGGTTTTGTTTAGCATGCAAGAGGACTCTGGTTCCAATGACCTGATATATAATTGTATTTAATAAACCAGACAAAAGTCCAACTGATGTGACAGACAGTGATCTGCAGATCTGGCATTTTGAATAAAACATAACACTGATGACAGACAGTATTTCCTAATCCAAATAGTGATAGAACCATATTTTATTTAAAATATTTTTAAGATTCTGGATGGAAGATGGAAGGTTGTTAGCTTCAGTGTTTCATTTCTCACTTGTCATACCTGTGTTTGTCCTACTCTCACACAAACAATATAAGTGCATGTGGCTTTTTTAGGTCCTCTTGAGAGTAAATGAAGGCAGGAAGAATGCATTTGTGATCTGCATGGATAGTGTTTTTACCGGATGCTGCAGGATGAAGATTCTTACGGGAATAATAATGCAGTCTGTTTCCTATATAGACTGAGTGGATTTAAATAAGGGGTTAACCGACCCTGTACACACAAACTGAAAAGATAAGATGTTTCAGGCGGTTTGTGTCTCTGTCTGTGTAAGTGTTTATGTATTTGTTTGCATGCGATGTGGACACTTGTGGTCACACCATTAATACCAGAGCAATTTATAAAAGCATCAGTCAATGATGTCATAAAAACGAACATACAACTCTTAACTAAGCAAACAACAGTTTCTGTATCCATGGTTTAATGCATACATTGTGTATAGCCTATCAAATCAGTGTGTAAGCAGGCACATACACACAAACACACTTCGGTTGGATCACAGACTCCAGTGGTAATACTGCGTGAGTTATAAAAGTGAATTCCAGTTTTAACACACACATATACACAGACACACTTACTCTGGCTCTACAAACAGCCCCCATCCGCAGTGTGATAGTAATGTCTGAATGACATCATTGCCCTGAGATTATATTAAGTCTGATCAAGCTGTGCAACTTTCTATTCAATAGAAGGAAGAAAATAGCATATTTCCCATCCTAGTAATACACTGACATGTAACCAAACTGAATCATATGAGGAAGTGATCTTTCCACATTTATGTAGGTTTTAGATTGATTGAAAAAGTTCTTGTGAAAGGTTTAAAGCTATATGATTAAAATTAGATGTATGATTTATGCACATCAGTAAGCAATCCCTCCTAACATATCATATTCTACATTATTTTAGATAAACTACCATTTAAAAGTTTGGGGTCAGTAAGATTTTATTTCAAGAAATTAAGAAAACAAATTCAGCAATTGATCAAAAGTGACAATAAAACTACTTCCTCATGCAACCAATTAAGTATATTGTCCGGAAACAACATGGCAAAATTATATACAGCTTCAATGTGGTCATCAAACCTGAAACTAACTATGCAGTTATGAAAATTATTCTACACCCTTAGAACGTGAGTCATTCAATCGGACAACGTTGTTGTGTGAAGTGACTATATGGTAATGATGATGATGTTCAGCTGTGGGTTAAGTGAGTAATTATACAGAATGATCATAATTTGCACAAATATTTTATAAATCAGTGGTCACACAGGTTGGGTTTGGGTGTTTGGCAAGTTTTCCTCTGTCCTTCTGCTCACACACGCTCTAACATAAATGGAAATAAGAACCCAGACACAGCAAGCCAAACCTTAATGGTTAAGGAAAAACCATCCATTACACTGCAGCTGAAGCCGATCTGTCTGTGTCACTTGCAGTAAACAGAGAAATTATTCACAAGAGCATTCAAACACACTGAATGCATGTGTGTGTGACTAGACTGAGGGAATCCGTTACAGTACAGCAGTTGAACTCATTTACTGGAGACCTCTGTGCTGATATGCTAATAGCTTCCTGCGTTTATGTGGTCTGACAGAGAGCCAGACCACAATGTAGAGATGCTGAACACTGCTGTGCATGTGTTTTAATGTTCATGAATGCCAGACTCACACAAATGTCATTTCAGATCAAGAGTGATTCACTGATGAAATGTGTGGAACTTTATTGCGTTTCTAGGCCAGAGAATTTGATCTGTGTGTGCGTGTGTGGTATGATCCTGTTGCATTGGTCTCAGTACAGTTATACAGTGCATGACCTGCTAAAAAATTGACTTATATTGCCAGACCTGTAAATCAGCGGTTTTGCTTCAGGGCCCAGATACTGAATTCATCTGTTTATTTGTTACAGGGCAGCAGGATGAATGTGGAGACTCTCAGTAAAGCTGAACTTCTGATGCTGCTCAGCATTCTGGAAGGAGAACTGGAAGCACAAGATGTAGTCATACACACACTCAGGGTAAGAGCACACACACACACACACACAAACACACACATGCATGCATTTATAGCTGTGTCAAGAATATCTAAAGTAAAGTTTGGCAAGAAAAAAAAAATGAAAAAGTAATGTTTAAAATGCTTTTAGATGCTTTAAGATTGACAGACAGAAAGTCAAAGTCAGAAAGACCAAAGAAAACGTTATGCATGCAATTCTTGCAATAGTACACAACTTCAAACTAAACATTAGATTTTATTAGACTCCTAAGAAACCAACAGAGAACAAGTAAAAAAAAGCCTTATATTTTAAAACTTTATACATGCAATATATGTTACAACATACAACACACACACAAGTCAGAAAGACCAGTGAAAACTTTACACATGCAATATAACACAACTTCAAACCACATTAGACCTTAGACCCCCACAGTATACCCCTAAGAAACCAAGCACAACAACAGGCAATGTCAGACACTCATCAGACCCTATGAAACCACATTAAAATCCTGTTAGATGTTAAAGAAACTGCTAAAAGTTCTGTTTATTGTTGACCATTATCGGTAACATTATTAACGTTACTAGGTGATACTAGCATAATGTAAGGCATGTTGTCTTCTCTAGCCAGTTGTCTTATAAACATGACATTGCATATTACTATTATTGTTAGCCCTTTGACAAATTACTTTTGTTCCTCTTTTGGATGTAAAATGTAAAATATTATTGCTGCTTAGTGTTGTTTTAACTAGCATGTTGATTGCACATTTTTGCATTGTAATAGGTATTGCTAACACATTTGAGCACATTGTTACCATGTTTTAACTTGTTTCTAGCTTGGTTTAGCATGTTTTAGCATGTTGCCAAAGCTTGTGGCCAAACAAGTTTCCTTTGCACTTACCCTGCTTACAAACCAAAAACTCTGCCCTAAACTCGTTAATGTAGCTGCATGGGGCTAGTTGAGAGCGAGGTATTATAGAACAACAAGAGTTTTGGGGAAACAACCTATAGACTAGTTGTAGGCTTACTTGTAGTTGTGTCTGCATATTAAGCTGGGTTAGGAGAAAGTATTGCATTGAAAAAATGACATATTTCAGCTTTAATAAATGTGAATTTTGAGCAGTTGTGAGATTGCAGATGTTATATTTTTACACATGCTCCTCGGCTCTGTATGTGTATAGATTTGTGTTATGTAACAGGCATTATGTGATCAGTGTTTCGTGTGGACTAGTGGTCAGGAACACCAGGAAGTGTGTCGAGGGTACTCAGGAAAGAGGCAGACAGGAGAACAATGGCAGGCAGTGCTATTCCTGTAAAACACACACACACACGCATTCCATAGATATAATGGTTTTTATACTGTACATCTATACTTTATTTTCTATCCCCTTACCCTAAACATTTTCAACTGTTGAATGTTTTTAAAGTTATTAAAAATATTTTCAATATATTTTATTTATAATATATTAACTAAAAAAATGTATGTAAAAATGTTATCTTGAAACTTAAACAAGTGTTAGCACAGAGCCCATCCTACAGCTTTCTTTATCATTACTCACTTAATTCTCCATCTTCCATTTCATTTTATGCTTTGATAAGCACACAAATTAAATCAGCTGGGCTCAATTGAGTCTTTACTCCTCAAAACTAGAACAAATGTAGTTCATTTTTGCATGTACTCATGCTGACACACAACAGAAGCCCACAGTGTTCCCTCTGGATATATATAGTGTGTGTGTTTTATTAGGCCTGTAATTATTCTGTGTGATGCTGTAGTTAAAGAGTTAACACGGCGTTAATAACAGAGAACAGCAGCTTCACATGAGCTCAGGGGTGTGTGTGGGAAAGATGGAAACATGAGACGAGGGGCTCAGCCACTAAAGCTGCGCTGGTGTCTCACTGTGACCTGCTGATCAACTGCTGACTCTTTGTGCTGGAGTATGAGATTAGTTTGTGGGACACTGAAAACAACACAGAGTAGCTACATTGATCTGAAAGTTAAAGTTACATTTGGTTATATATTAGAATATTCACAATACATAGTTTCATTTACAGAAACATCTGTACTTTTCACAGTGACTTGTTCGGTCAACATCTTATACACGTGAAAAGGCTTTGATCACACTGTGCACAAATCTGATTTGGTTTCCAAATTCAATCTTAAGGTCACTTTGCAAATGATCTGCTTACAGTTCTGTCTGAAACTGTTTAGTCAGACAAAAGCCAAGTTAGTGTTTTATGGAAATTTATTCCTGTAATGGCAAAGCTGGATTTCAGTGTCCTTCAGAAATCCTTTTAATATGCTATGTATTTCTAGTATGATATACAAGTGTGCTGCTTTTTTTGTGTGTGCAATTTTTATTTTATTTATTTATTTATTTATTTTTTGCTTGCAGGATTTTTTGATAAAAAAAACATTCTGAAGAACAGCATTTATTAAAACAGACATCTTTTGTAACTGTTAAAGGTTTGACTGCCACTTTTGATTAATTGTGAGCATTCTTTGATTAATAAAATTAATTTCTCTTTTTCCGTCTTTTTTTTGCTGTTGTTTGTGGTCTACATATTTCAGGCAGATTTATGAAATCAGATTTTTGCTTCCTGTCTGAACAAAGCCCTAGTGTGTAAGTGTGCCTCTTTTACTGCTCAGCCCGTGGCAAGATACTAAGTGTGTGTGTGTATGTGTGTATGTATGTGTGTGTGTGTGTGTGTGTGTGTGTGTGTGTGTATGTGTCAGTGTCTTTAAAAGCTTCATTTGACTTTCTTCCTGGGCAGTAAGGGCTTTAGTCACAGAGGGAAATTTCAGAGGCCCTTTGGGCTTGAGTCTTTGATCATGAATGTTGCGTTGTGTGCGTGTGTATGTATATAATTATGTGTGTGTCACTTCAGTTCCCTTTAGAATCTCCTGTATATCCCGGCAGTAGTGAAGCAGTGCATGCTGGGAGAACAGTGTCAATCACGTTAGATGTTTTGGAAGCCTCCAGATCAACTGCAGCGCTTTTTGCTCCACCTTCTGAGTTATTTTCCCATGGCTCATTCTGATGTAATGGAGGAGCCAGTATCCCGAGGGCTGGTGGTTAAAATGGGAAACCAGCCATTAATATGACTCACTCACTTGCCGTTTCATCATCTAAGCCTTATAAAGGAAGATCAGGTCTGTTCACAGGTCTCTGAAAGGGGAATTTCATGAATAGGGAATTCCAAGTTAAAATCACAGTCCAAACAGACTAAACAAGCCAGTTTGTTTGTTTTGTCCTAATAGGGAGGATGTCTAGCCCGTGTTTTACCTTATAAATGTGACTCATTTCCCAACACACACCCCCTCACAGAGAAAACCAATGGGGTTTCTCGCTCTTCTGAACTGCCTGGAGTGTGTGTTTGTGGGTTGATTAGAGGGATGTAGGATTCCTTCTGTGTGAACTTCCTTCAAGGAAGTCTCCTGATTCCTCTCTGTCTCCGACGGTAAGCGCCTCAGATCAGCAAGAGCTTGATTAAAAACAGCAACAGCACAAAGAGCGTCCTGCTCTGTCCTGAATATATATTACTAATCTCACAGCAACACACATAGAGTAAAATAATATATTTAGTCAATAAATTACCATAAAAAAACTAAAATAACTGAATCATGCTGCACTGAGATCCCATTGTGCGGGAATACCCATAAGCCCCTGCTTGTAAATAATCAAATTAATTATCCTTGGATGAGCAGTGGGACTTAAAGGGATTATATAAATAGTTATTATTATGAGCTGAAATAGTAAGGTAAATCATTAAAGCTGAATGTCTTATGTTTAGAAACCTGCTATTCTCATTTGTTTTTTCTACCAATAAACTCACTGAGTTGTGATTCTGTTGCAGTTCACCTACAAATGTACAACAAAAAATGACTGTGCTGACTCAAGTGATCTTTGTGATTGCTATATTACAGGACGTCCTGAACTGTAATTAACTGCAGAGCTATTATGGTATAGGCTGTTACTGTATGGCAGCTGTGCCAGTAATTTACTGTAAATGCACAGTGAAATCTTTAATAGTGCAGAGAAAGCAGAGAAATTAGTATGTTCAAACTAAACATCTTGAGACTGACAGGGCTAAATATAGTAGCTGGATTTCTGGTGGGAAAAGCATTTGCTTGTGTGTGTTGTGCATTCTGTCCCCGTAGACTGTTATTGTTTGTGTGGGTGTGTGTCAGGTCTGGATGTTGAGAGAGACAGTCAAGAAAGCTTTGTTTACAGCTAGAAAATATTATTATATTACTAAAGAATTCAAATATTTAATATAGATAGAATATAGCTGCATTTATTTGATCAAAATACAGTAAAAACAGATTTCATAAAGTATTACTATTTAAAATATCCATTATCAATTATTTAAAATATAGTTTAATTCTGTGATGACAAAGCTGAATATTCCGCAGTCATTACGCCAGTCTTAAGTGTCATATGATCCTTCAAAAATCGTTCAGATATTTACATTTGCATTTATTCATTTAGCAGACATATTCATTTAATATACAGATTTGGTGATCAAGAAACACTCTTATTATTACCAGTGGTGAAAGCAGTTGTTGTAGATTATTGCTGCTGCTGCAAAGCAAGTACAGGAACTATACAGTGCTGTGAGTATTTAAGACATACTGCTGTTGCACAAATAGCATATAATAACACCTAGCAGATCTATACAGGTGGAGCTGGGGAAGGTGGAGGGTTTCAGACGATCTCTGAAAGTGCACTACGAACTGTTCTAGTGAATGCTAACCAGCCATTTAAGCTCATTGGCTGCCTATGTAACATGAAACAATCAGCTTGTGCCAAGTAGTTTAATGCTGTGTCATCAATTTGTATTACGACCCATCAGCCTGCGCCATCTAGAGTTCCATGTCATAAATGTTGGCATAAATGTTGTATTGCCACTTTTGATAAATTTAATGTATCCTTGCTGAAAAATGTACTAATTTCTTTCATAAAAATGTAATCTATATGACCCTGAACTTTTGGACTGTAGTATATATCAAAATGTTGGTTGCTAAGACAGTGCTTTGCATTTGCTAAAGTGTTCCAGGTGGTTCTTTACTCTTTTGCCAAAGTAAATCATTCTTCATATCATATAATTATATAGGTTAAGTTATAGCCAAAAATCTAATAATTATGAGCAGTAGTAATAGTGATGTTTGTCTTGCCGCTGTATTATCTGTTTCACTCAGTTGTGTCTCTCTCTGATCTCTGGATAAGGTCACTCAGAGGCCGGCAGGGCCACAGATGAAAGCCTCTAGGGCTGGAAATGGACTGTAATTTTCTATAATGATGTTGAATAGTATGCAACACTGCTTTATGCTGAAGTTAAACAAATAAACTATCCAGCCTGGTGGTCTGAGACACCCTTAACACACTCACACTGCTTCATCATAGACATAAGTACAATATGAATTTCTGCTTGATACAGAGAGACTGAGAAACAGAAAATATATGTCAGTGTTAACAGCCTGGATTTAAATGGTTGTTGTGGTTACATCTGCCACATTGTGCTGATCAATATGCCGATGTTCACACCCAGTACACACCACACCCTCTGTGATTCTCTGTGTTATTAAAAGACTTAGAGTCTTAGACTGAATGATCACAGATAATAACCAGCAAACGGCGGAAGCTGAGGTCTCTTGAAGTCTGGTTAGTTAAATATTACTTGTGATCAAGCAGATAAAAGTCTACGTTTTTGTTTGCGTTGGTGTGTTTAAGGAGGACACAAAGGCGTGTTCATGAAAATTCCAAATGTGTATGCGTCATGTACACGTTAGCCTGATGAGTTCTGATTCTTCGCCTGTAATTCACAGTATCATAGTAGACATTTTTTATTTATCGGAATTCACCAATATGGCATATTAGTTTGTAAATGTGCATTTAATTGTCATTCCATCTATTTTTATATTTAGATTACCTTTGCCTTCATCGTATGATGTAAAGTGAATGCTGGCATTGAATTAATATTCACCCTATCTATTTTCTAAACTTGTTGTTAACTTAATGCGAACAATTAATCTGTGCATATATGTAACATGTAATTGTTAATCAAAATGACAACTGGATCTTCCAGGGAAATGACAGACTTTTCTCTGATGAATGCCGGACTTCACCAATCGTTTAGTCAGCTTAAAGGGATAGTTCACCTAAAAATGAAAATTCTCTCAATTTAATTACTCATCCTCACATCGTTCCAAACTTGTAAGACCTTCGTTCATCTTCAGAAGACAAATTAAGATATTTTTGATGAAATCTGAGAGCTTTCTGACCCTTCTTAGGAAGTGTTTTTTTTGTGTTTTTGGTGAAATATGAGATTTTTGTCACATATGGACTATTTTATCTTTGTCCTTACTACCTTTCTGGGCCTTGAATGGTAGTTCCCTTGATGTCTATGCAGGGTCAGAAAGCTCTCAGATTTCATCAAAAATATCTTAATTTTTGTTTTTTGAAGATGAACAAAGGTCTTATAGGTTTGGAACGACATGAGGGTGAGTAATTAATGACTATCCCTTTAAGCATTCTTATAATCGAATGCAAGCTCGCTGTCAAATCAGCCTCCATACATTCAACAGCCAATAGATAGAACCACGTCCCTGTCCTACAATTTGTAATTTTTTTGATAATCCCTTTTACTCAAATGTATGTCACAATAGAAAAAGATCTGCTGCCGCTTCTGTATGTAAATAAAGGTAATTTTTAGCAAGTCTCAATATATATATTTCTGTCATGACAACTCTCGGAGGGATTGGCATTGTAATGTACATGACAATGTTAATGTATTGGGTCTTGGCAGAATAGATCTGCTACGCTGCTGCTGCTGCTGCTGCTGCTGCTGCTGCTGCTGCTGCTGCTGCTGCTGCTGCGGCAGAGCAAGTACCGAGACTTGCCAATTGTCAATACATCCACAACATGCTGCTGTGAGCATGTAAGAAATATTGCTGCTGCAAATATAACATACATGAAATAACACCTATATAGCATATATAAATCACCTCTTAGCAGATCTATACAGGTGGAGCTGGGGAAGGTGGAGGGTTTCTGAAGCAAGCTGCAACTGCTACAGTAAGAATAGCATGAAAAGGGCAGAGGAATACAGCAGGATGCAGCATGTGTGTCACCCAGAACATAAACCACATGCTATTCCAGTCCTGAATTTAGTGTGTGTGTGAGTGTGTGTGTGCCTCCCATCTGCTGATCTGTTTAGTAAGACCACCCCATCCCTCCGAAATTAGTCACGCTGCCCCCCGTTTCAGCCCTCACACAAGTGCACACATGCACAATGAGTAGTGAACAACACCCCCTACAGCTGGGCCTTTTGTGGTGTGAGCCCCCCTTTCCATCTCTTCAGCCCAGGGGAGGTTTAACACCTGCCTGCAGAGGAGGGGTCAGGGTGGGGGTCAGGGCTGCGATTATGTTTTGTGAAAATAGATCTGATAGAGACCAGCTGTAATTGCATCACGATGTGTTTAGAAATCCTGCATTCTCTTTATGTCTCCCATAAAAACACATTGCCCATATGCAAACATAATGTTAGGTATTAATCATTCATTCTGTGAACATGCTGTGTAATCACAACAGAAACCAGTTACTTATTCCTATCTTTTCCTATCTATCTTTGACATTTTTTAGGCACAACAGAGAGATGCATTTGTACAAGAGCGTTATGGACATTACAACCTCCGTGACCCCTTCATAGCACTGCTGAGAGACAGCGAGCTGTCACAGGCTCAGGATGATGGAGGGCAGAGTCCCGTGTGTCTGAACCCGCTGGGTGTGTTGAAGCTAGTGATGGCCCACTGCACCAACATGAAGGAGAAAATGATGAAACAGCTTGCTGCTGCAGAGAGGAGACACAGACGGGTGAGAGACAAAGACTGAGATCTGAGCTTCCTAGGCTGTATTTTTAGACTCCTATGTGAAGGCTGTATTTTTCAAAATAAAGGTTCTTTTTTGGCACCCTGTGGTTCCATGAACAACCTTTAAAATCCATGAAATCTTTCCATTCCACAAAAGGTTCTTTATAGTGAAAAAAGGATGTGTAGATTTTGAAAATATTCTAAACACCAAGAAAATGGTTATTTTAAGAACTATTCACCAAAAAATGGTTCTTCTATGGCTTTACTATTAAACCTCCATGTTAGTACTTTTATTTGTGACCCTGGACCACAAAACCAGTCATAAGGATCATTTTTTTCTTAAATTGAAACTCATACATAATCTGAAAGCGGAATAAATAAGCTTTCCATTGATGTATGGTTTTTTAGGAGGACAATATTTGGCCGATATACAAGTATTTGAAAATATGGAATCTGAGGGTGCAATAAAATTAAAGTATTGAGAAAATCACCTTTAAAGTTGTCCAAATAAAGTTCTTAGCAATGTATATTACTAATCAAAAATTAAGTTTTGATATGTTTATGGTAGGCAATTTACCAAATATCTTCATGGAACATGATCTTGACTTAAAATCCTAATGATTTTTGGCATAAAAGAAACATTGATTATTTTGACCCATTCAGTGTATTGTTGGCTATGACTGGTTTTGTGGTCCAGGGTCACATTTTTAGGAGTGTGGTAATGCTGACCAGCTGTAGGTGTTAAAACTAGTGAGTAATCAGTCACTTTGGATGCTGGGTTTGAAGGTAGCTGCCTATATAGACAGCATTATTGCTCACAAGGTTTTGGAACAGAGCTTGAGTACATGTATTGAAAATAAGTATGTATGCTTATGGAACTGGTTCATTCAGTTCTTCAGAAAAAAAAAGGTTTTATTTATTTCATAAACATTGTATGAAAGATTAATCCAAAATTAAACACAGCTATTCTCTCTGTTATGTACATTGGGTGAGTCTTATTTTGAAAGGGTGCAGATCTCTGAATAGCAATGTTTGATCTTCTGACCATACACTCTTTATTTTCTTGCTTCTATGATAATTATGCTCATAAACATAAGAAAAATAATGTGACTGATTTAATGTGACTCAAACATCATTAACTCAAATTATATAATATGTGCCCACTGTTTATTAGGTGGTACAGTCATAATTAGTCATCTTTCTTGACCTGATGTTTGAATGTGTGTATGCCTGTAGGTAATATCAGATTTAGAAGAAGAGAAACGACGGCGTGCTCAAGACAATGCTGCGGGTGATGACATCACTGCCATGCTGGAGAAGGAACGAGACAGACTTCTGCAACAGGTAACCATGCAACGCCACCAAAACATATATACACATGCACAAACTGTGGCATTATAAATACAACATAAGCTGCAAAATCAAAGCAATCACAGTACCCTGTGCCAGCAGAATTTGTGTGGCTTTGTTGTGTAACTGTCACCGCAGATGTCTTTTCTACAGAGGAAAGGCTCCATTGTTTTTATGGACTGTGGTGCATAAGAGTCCGTCCACCTTTGTGTGTGTGTGAAGACATTCCATGGTGTTTTTGTGTTTTTATGGGAATAGGATAAGGTGATGTTTAGGTCAAAGTACAGTATTATGTAAAAGTCCCTTCCTGCCCTGCCCTGCCCTGAGTTTCTCTTACACACAGACACACACACTCACACACAGTTATTTTTTTGGATGCTTGACCATGGCTCTTGCACATTCTGTAGCTCGTAGGGTCCTGAAGTCTTAAAGATATTCATAAGTATTGTTTAAGGCAGGAAGAAGCAAGTAAACAAGATATTTTCAAGAACAGTTGTATAATGCATCTTTAATATTGTCTGCGTAGTGTTATTAACCCTCTGAGTTTACTAATATCTTCACATTTTTCTTCTTCACAGCTGGAGTTTGAGAGGGCTCAAGTCGAGCGTTTAGAACATGAGCGGTCAGTCCTGTCGAATCAAGCTGAGGAGGATTTAGCGCAGCAGCAACAGTTATCCTCGACACTGGCGAAAGAATGTCAGAAGGCTACAGCACGGGCAGAGGAGGAGAGCCAGCGGGTTGCAGAGCTCAGCCGCCAGCTGGAACAGGAGAGCAGTACCATCAAAACCCTAAAGGGGGAGCTGGAGTGCGAACACGCTCATGCTCAGCAGATAGAGGCGAAAGCTGAGAGAAAGCTGGCCGAATTGGATACAGAGCGCGAGCAGCTGAGAGGGAAACTACTGAAGGAAGAAAAACGATATCAGGAGCTTTTGGAGAAGTTCAATAGTCTAAAAAAAGAGTTGGATGAAATGAAAGAAAGAGAAAAGGCAGGACTGGAAAAAGACAATGAAGAAAAGGTAAAAAATCTGCAGAAAGCAACCACAGGGATCACGCCTCCTCTTAGTCAAACAGAAGTCGATGGCAAAGCCATTGCATCTAAATCATCTCCTCAACCCAAGCTAAATGGCCACCACACTTCCAGAGAACCAGAGTCTCCAGCAGACGAGAGGTGCAAGGAAGTGGGACCGGCGGACATTGGGGTAGTGCTCCCTGGAGGAAGTGGAGCCTTGCAGTGTCTCTCCCCCAGCAGTCCTGCCTCGTCCTCCCTTAGCTCATCTCCTTGCTCTTCCCCAGTACTGACCAAGCGTCTGGCCTCTATAGGCTGCTCTAGTCCGACCTATCCATCCTCTTACCAGGCCAGCATCAACCAGCGATTCCAAGCAGCACGCCACAAGTTTCAGCAGCAAGCTGAGGCAGAGCAGCAACACGGAGCATCCATTGTCCACTCACCTCGAGACCTCTCTCCTACTGCAGCTGCTCCTACTACTCCAGACAATTCTACTGCAAAGCAGATTGCCCGCAACACTGTCACTCAGGTGCTGTCACGGTTCACGAGCCAACAAGCAACAAGTAAACACCCTCCGTCCAACAGCTCGCCCTTTGGCACTGATTACCGCAGCCTGGCCACAGCCTCCTCACCGACAGGGAAGAGCCCAGGGGTTCTTTCACCAGGGATCCGCTCACCAATAATTCCTAGGGCGGAGAAGATTCATCCACCCCCTGTTCCTCCTAAAAAGCAGGGGGTCAACCAGTCTCCCGGCTCACCAGTTCCTTCTGGCAGGGCCAGCCACTTCCCCGAGCTCTCTGGGAGCTGTGGTCTCACCAGTGGTCAGGAAGATGCAAAAGAGCTTGACTTGGTTGTGTCGTCATCTAGTTAACCAGCCTGGACTTCACACCTGTTCTTAGCCTTCTCCACTCCATTCCATCCATTGGCATCTAAAGCACTCTTGAGAGCCTCAAGGTTTTCTTCTTTTATTTTCACCCTTATTTTTATGTCATACTTGTCAATTCTTGTCCTTAAAGAGATAGTTCACCCAAAAATGAAAATTCTGTCATTAATTTCTTACCCTAATGTTGTTCCAAACCCGAAAGACGTTCATTCACGTTCATGTGACATCATGGGTTCAACTGTAATTTTAGGAAACTACGAGAATACTTTTTGTGTGCAAAGAAAACAATAATAACATAATTTATTCAGCAATTCTTCTTCCCGAGTTACTGTCTTCTGCCATTTTGGAGAGTACCCCAGAACGTAATCAACGTAATGAGCGTTGTTTATTTACGTTCTGGGGTACTCTCCAAAATGGCGGAAGACGGTAACTCCTTGCTATCTATGGAGGGTCATAGAGCTCTCAGATTCTATCAAAAATATCTTAATTTGTGTTCTAAAAATGAACAAAGGTCTTACAGGTTTGGAACGACATGATGGTGAGTAATTAATGACAGAATTTTAATTTTTGTGTGAACCCTTTCCATCCAAAGGGTTTTTTTTTCATCCAAAAAATTAAAATTCTGTCATTATTTACATGCCTTTATGACCTTTTTTGGATGTTTTTGCTTTTCTGGACTTTCAATGGAGGGACAGAAAACTCCCACTGAAAAGTATCTTAATTTGGGTTTTGATGATTACTCAAAGCCTTATATGTTTGGAACAGCATGAGAGTGAGTAAATGCAGACAAAATTTTCATTCTTGGGAGAACAATCCTTTTAAGTACCTCGTTTTGGATGTCTCCTTATCTGAAACAGTTCAGGTCTTGGATCCTTTACAAATGAGCTAATGTGGTAAAGACATCCAGAATGTGCAGTGATACAATACTCCAGGACTGAAAACCACTGATCGGAAAGGGTAGCCAACCCTTCTTCTGGAGAACTACTTTCGACAGAATTTTGCTCTAACTTTAATCAAACAAACCTGAACCAGCTAGCCAAGGTGTTTATTATTACGTGAAGATTAAAGGCAGGTTGTGTTGGAACTGTGCTCTGCATGAAGGTAGCTCTCTTGAAACAGTTGGTTACCTCTGCTCTAGTGTACCTTGTTCTTTTCCTCCAAGGTTGTCCAACTCTGATTTTGGAGGGTCACCTACTTGCAGAGTTTAGCTCTAACCCTGATTAAACACTCCTTAACCAGCTAATCAAAGTCTTCAGGATTACTAGAAATGTCTAGGCGGGTGTGTTGGAGGTAAACTCTGTTGAAAGGTGGTCGTCCAGGAGCAGGATTGGACATCTCAGATGAAGTCACTAGTACGGCTGGCCACACACTAGACAATTTTCAAGTCTTAACTTAAAGACAGTTTTAACCAATTTTGAGCCTTATAATCATTCCATCTTCTATCAACAGATCCCCCAAATCATTCGGGGGAGAAAACCAACCTTAAAATCTTCTAGTGTGCAGGCGGCTTAAGTGCACACAGAGGTGATGCCTCACTGAAAACCTTCGGTATCCCAGAACAAACCTTAGCCTGAGCCCCACACATCCTAACTGTGTGAAACGTTTGAAAGGAGCACACACAGTCAACTTCTTAAATACTACTCCTGTAAGATCAAATCTATTTAAATATTATTTTAATCTGTATTTTAATGTTTTATTTCATTTTTATTTTTAACAAAAAGATTTTTTATTTATCCTAAAATGTTACTATTAGTCCATTCCTGATGACCTGCACAGATAGAAAATGTTAGTATATAAAGTAAAAACTATTCTAAGCAAATACTGATTAACCAAGTCTTCAGCCAATCGGTCAGTCTTAGGCTACTAATGCTGCCTTGATCTGTGTCTGGCGAAATGTGAGAAATTTATATTGTGTTTACGGTAAATATATAAAGTATTGCTTTTCTGACAAGCAGTAATATAATATGATGTGCAGTTGCTGTTAATTTCCTAAATCTATTTAGAAATTAACTACTGGAGATATAAAACCTCTGTGTCCTACTGTATTGCGTCATGACTACATTGTCCGCTAGGGTCAATCTGAAGCGCTGCTCAGGAAGCTGCCACCTGGTGGTTGGGAAGCATTAAACAACAGCCAAACCAGAATACCTTCTCTGTAAATGAAATTTAAAAATGAAATTCTTCTCATGTGACATGATAGCCAACAATATTTACAATCAAGTCAAAATATTATGTTCTGCGAATATAAGTCTGGGTCTAATAACCATGCCTGGATGTATTACTCCATCACTGATTTTTATGTTTATACTGTACAGTCTTTGTTTTTAAAATTTTAATTTTTATTAAATATTAGGTAGAACCTATAGCACCAGTTTACATGATTCACAACCATGGTAAAAGCACAAGTGAGTAATGTCATCATTTAATGATTACTTTACCCTGGGACTTTGTTTTCTTACCTGTGTCCTTCTTGAAGTCTTTTGACGTTTTAACTTTTTAGTATAAAAATAGACATGATTTTATGTTTGTGTAAAAATCTTGCTGGCATGAAGGTATTGCTCACATTAATACGCTTACGAGAGAACTAAGTATGTTTGGGTTTTTATGAGTAAATGTGGTGCATGTATCTATCCTGTGCTTCATAGGTTTCAGCTGCTCTACTGTCATTTAATGTTTCTGTTTTTAAATACCTCACCATTTCTCCTACTGTACTGAAACTTTTTTAAGTAGCAGTTTAGATTTTTACTACTGGAGTGTTTTTTTTGTTTGTTTGTTTGTTTGTTTGTTTTGTGCATCAATAAACCTGAACCGACACTTGGAATTTTTATATTTCTACTCGAGACTTTCAAACTTTTAGCTAGTTGTATGAAAACAGTTTAAATAAGTTGCATTTGTCCAAATTATTTTTACACATTAGCGGTGTTGAATACATTTATGACCAACTGTATTTTATCCCCTAAGCTAATAAAGGTTTTTTTTTTTAAGTTTGCTTTTTCTCTATGCATTTGATGTTTTGACAGTAGTCCTCACCCTAAAACATCACTAGGAATAAATATGTATAGATGTCAGGCACAAACATAAGTTTACATAATAAAGGCTCAGAAGTAACCATTTAGTCATTTTGGTGTCATTTACTGTGAGCAGACATTATGTTTGCATGGTTATGAGACAGAGAATGTGCCAGTCTTACAGGAAGGATGTATTTCACAGAGGATCTTTGATGGAACAGTCAAGACAAACAAGGTTAACGAGAAAGCAGTATGGCAGAAACATGCAAATGCAACACTGATGGAGCCCTCAGTACTCTGGACAAGAGAGACACTCAGATTTGCTGTGTGGGTTGCGGATTTGTTGCAGACTGTGGATACCCTAAATGCATCACAAGTACCTGTAACAGACGGTCTAAACCTCTATATGTGAAGAAAATTCATCTGGTGTATAAATATAAAAATCAAGACTTAATTTGGATGCCTTTGCTACCAAAGAGGGTTATCCATGGATTTATTTATTCGGTCTTTTTGGGTTATTAAACCATTTTAGTTCAGCAGACTGTGAGTCAGACAAAGATACGGTGAGAGCAGTTAAGACAGATGGCCACTCCAAACCCAGACACAAAGCCCGTTCCCCTCCTCTCCTCGCCTGACCTCATGCATTCCCTGTTACAGCCTGGACAGTTGAGAACAGGACAGCAGGAAATCTCATCTCTCCAGGTTGTCAGTAGGCGGAGGAGGAGGAAGGTGGGAGTGTCGTCTGATTGGGGTTTGGAGATACAGTGAGTGAGGCATTACTTATCCACCGTTTTAAAACACAAAAACCGTTTGCACAAGCATTGCAGCTGTCACAGTTCACAAAAAAGACAAAACAATACAAACTCTTTGTGTGACTTGCAAGCAGGTAAAGGAGAGAAAAGTGATAATTGCTGATAATTTAGATCCACGATTTCCTCCAAGTTCTCATTTGAACCTCATCCACAGCTGAGACCCATCCAAGTCTATTAATGGCAGAAGGTTGAATGGAATCACATCCTCTTTTAAACAGAAAAAGTTTTTGACTTTTTTATTTTTTTATTTTCATTTTTGGGAGACTTTTTCATGCTGAGCAAACGGCATGTGGTGTTCTGAGAGCCGGCTCCGCACTTGAACAGAAGGAAGAGGAACCGGGTCGGTTTCTAAGCGTTTTGCATCTCTTTGCCGATCTTGTAGCTGAGGATCTTGTTCCAGTCGATCTTGGTGCGAGTGACGGGCAGCTGTCTGCGGAGAGCTTTGAAGGTGGTGTCTGACATTGTCTGGTAGTTCTCACTGATGGCCGTCTGGAGGGAAACATTTAAAAAGCGTGAATGTTAAACTGATTTCTGATCATTAAAATTAGGGATGCACCAATCATATTAAATATTTAATATTCATCAATTCAAATTTCTACCTGGTAATCATTTTCAGCATTTTCAATGATTTTTACAAACTCCTTGGCAGTCTGGGTTTCATTCTAGAGAGAAAAAAAGGGCAGGAATTTACTTTGTTATCTAAGCTTTGGTTAATGCTTTTGTGAATATATCTCTTTTTTTACTCACAGTCACTACAATGGACTCCTCCACCTCTTTATGGCTCACCAGTTGTACATTACCATCCTCATAATAATGTACCTGTAGGAAACCAAATTACATAACACTTTACAATCACATTTTTTTCTCATCCTCACTATGTTAATCTGTCAGGTCTCACCTGGATCTTCAATACTCCCACCACCTGAGCTGATGACTGACTAACGGTGAACTTCCACTCTGACCTGCACCGGCCATTCCTGTCAAGAGAGAACCATCAGAGAGTCAGCGTACAATCAGATTTACTCTTACTACAGAATCAGACTCCCGAAATTGAATTGGACAATTATAATGAAGACTGTAGAGACTTCAGACTAACCAAATTAAAGAACTTGTGTCAAAAATTTAGATCCAAATTGATAAGTGATTTAGTCAGCTGATTATAATTGCAAAACAAAACGTGGCAAGAGTGAATCAGTTATTATTCACCTTTAAGAGGTCCAAAAATGACAGATGACTGTACATAAGGCCTGTTATTTAATAAATACACTATACCATTTAAAGACTCAGGGTCAGTAAGTTATATATTTTTAAGAAAATTTAAGAAATTAATACTTTTAACCAGCAGTAAAGACTTTTGTTGTAAAGACTATAAAATAATTACACATAAATACTGTTTTGTTTTTTCTAGAATCCTGAAAAAAATGAAAAAATTTTCATAAAAATATTAAATAGCACTAAAAATATTAAATGTGACATTGAAGACTGAAATAATGGCTGCTGAAAATTCAGATTTGCCATCACAGGAACAAATTAAATTTAAAATATGTTCAAATAGAAAACAGTTAATAATATTTGTAATTAAATTGTAAATAATAATTGTAAAAATATGTAAAATATTACAGTATTTTGATCAACTAAATGCAGCCTTGGTGACCATAAGAGACTTTTCAAAACATTTACATTTTTAAATTACTCACCAAAAGTTTTTGGGCTGGAACTGATGACCCTCAATACAAGCAATAATTGTTTGCTGTCCGTCAACAGTCTTCCCATACACCTGCGGCACAAACATCAGTGCACATGACTTCACAAACAATGGCTGCAATCATAAATGTAAGAGAAATGTATGAAATTCATATTTTTCTGTTGATATTCCCATAGGAAAACTGTGTACCGTGCAGACTCCAGTGGGATAGTGCTCTTTCACATAAGCACTGAGCGCTTCATCACAGGCGTCCCTCCAGGACCGGAGGGCAGTCTCTCCCTCATAGGGCTGAGGATCGCTCGCTTCCTTTCGCAGGTGATCGAAACGGAATGACACCCGCTTCCGTGGGTCAAAGAACCGTCCCTGACCCAGATCTCCATGCTCAGTGATCAGAACCTGCAGGAACAGGATGTACCTTCCTCTTTAGGCAAAACTAATCACACACAGATCTGCAGCTCTCCTAATGCAGCAGCAAACACTCACAGTCCAACGCTCATGCCTTCCCTAATCACTCACAAAGTACACAAAGATCTCCAGAGAGCAGAGTTTACAACCAGCTTGAATAAATAATGTGTCAATAGTGAGCTCTCTGTTCAAAACTAACACAGAGTATCGTGACAGCACAGGAACTAAACGTACACGCACATTTTCAAAACCGAATGATATTACTGCATCTGTGAGACTTAAAAACGTTAACTTACCGACTCCTCACTACCGTCCAGTTTGACAGGAGTGAACTGATCCATGTTATACTGAGCAAAGGCACTGTGAAACAGAAAAGAAGAATGCGACGTGAATCCTTCTTTGGAAAACAAACTTTCAACTACATACAGATGCATCTAGACATAACATGATAAAAAAGATATGTAAATAACTTACTGTGCTGCCCCTTCCCGGAGGAGGTTGTCATTGTTGAGGAGAAGTCGCACATCTACAAAAAACACAGAAATTAAAAATCAGTCACAAACCTAAGCACAGGTCTGGTATAATATAAAATTGAAATCAGGTCTAATATAAGATTGAAATCAGGTGTTTATGATGAGCAGAAATGAGTAACTGCCGATTAAACTGCAAGAGAGCTTTCCATTGTGAAGCAGGAGCAAAAATAAACATCAAACAGCTCGCTGTGCCTCCCCAAGCACCGTCTTGTGTATTTTTTCTTTTTTTCCTTTATGTGCAAAACAGTAAAAAATTTATCACAAGCATTTCCTCCATGTTGTTTGATGCTGGTGTTAAGAATCAAATCTATTCTTGTGACTAGCACAAGTTTATATGAGATATTCTGGGACTGCAGTTTATGGTGCTGAAACCTAAAGATGTCCGAGTTCCGCTCCCCGTGTGAGGGGAGGGGCTTAACGATAGGTCAATTGATCCGCATCGATGGCAGGTCAATGCAGCGCGAGCTCCGTAACATTGCGCTGCTTCATCCCACTTTCGGTGCATTTGGCTTCCCATATGTATGGGAATAAACTTTTGCAGCTGTTTATTGCTGTAGATATGCAATGCAGAGATACCGTGACGCCCTCTTCTGGAGACGTGGCGGGAATATGCAGCACTTTTGCATTTAAAGGATGCACTCTAAAACAGCTCTTTTTTTTAGACACACCCCAAAAATGACATTTTCCAGCTCTTTATAATAAATGATCTGTTGGGTATTTTGGGCTGAAACTTCTGGGGAAAACCAAGACCAATATTACATCTTGTAAAAAGGGGCATAAAAGGTGCCCTTTAAGCATAAGATAATGCATAAGATTTCATTATCTTATATTAAGATAATGAAAAATGACACTCACCGTTGAACACTTCATTAAATTCTCCAGGGGGAGCGTGGGTCACAAAGTTAGCTGCGATGCGGACCTGCAGAAATAGCACATAATAAATTATCAGTGGGCACATATTTGCCTCACTAAAACACTAAGGCTTCAGCACTACTGAATCACAGCCAGTTTCAGCGGGTGACTCTAGAGCTCAAATTACCCCATATACACACCTTGGCCTGTCACACTTCAAGAACACACACCGCTGAGTTCTCAACAATAAACACAAGTTACATGTTCATGTTTTAAAACCACATCACCCACACTACTAAACATCTCACTCAAACAGCTTATTCCTGTCCTCAAATATCCTCTCAACCTCAGTGTAAACATCCTTATGTATCAGACCAGGACTATTCCACATCAGATCTGCTGTGTGCTGTTAAAGTGATAGTTCATCCAAATCAAATATTTTACTCAAAACTACTTTAAGTATTTGAATTATGTTTGTAGGGCTGTACATTTTGACAAAAACATATTTGTGAATATATATTAAGATTATTGTATAACAGTATAAGTGATTGGAGGGATTAGATCTCTCGGATGTCTTGGGAACGCCTTGGGATCCCCCAGGATGAGCTGGAGGAGGTGGCCAGGGAAAAAAGACATGTGTTTCCTTACTCAGCCTGCTGCCACTGCGACCCTGTCAGTGGTGGAAAATGGATGGAATGGATGGCTACAATAACAATTATTATTATTAAACAAAAATATTAATTGAAATAAAATAAAATGTTACTATTGTAATATTTCACTGTAAAATAAAAAATAGATCATACATTTAAAACAACACTGGATCCCATTTATTTTCATACAGCTAATGTGTCAAACTCACCAAAACAAGCTGTCAAGTACACATTTTTGACCAACAAAACATGTTTAATAAATATTAAGGTTAAGAGATTAACATAAAGGGAAGCATCTGGTAATCTGCCTAATGAGCATCTCCAGTGGACTGACTGGCTGGGGAAGTCAGCTGAGCCTGTAACTCAAAGCTCTGACAGTATGCAGAAAATGAGCACATGTAATTAAAAGGGAAGAAAATACGTGGCAGTTAAATGCAGCTTTTAGAAAAGGGACAGATGCTGACAGAGACTGAACGAAAGATCACAAATAAATCAGAATCCACCCGTCTGCAAAGTGACAGACCATGTTAATGACAGTCTTGCCCTTCAGTTTCAAAATATGGAAAGATGCAATTAAAAGCCAACGATAAACGAGACAGTACTTCGCTAACATTCTTCCTAACATCTCAGTTTTGCTTCACTGCAGAAACAACATTTGGCTAAGCTATCTCTTTAAACCAGCGTAGTCTGCAGACTTCCACCTCAAAACACACCCGCTCCTGCGGTCGTAACTTCATCCGGCCCAGGCTTTCGGCTCAGATAGCTGTCGTGTCAGGCGGATCTGGCATCTGCTGTCCCACACATGTGTAATTCTACCGGAGCACGGCCCGTTAAAGTTCGTCGGCTCGGTTCGGAGTGGGTGGATCTGCCGAGATCTATTTCTGAACTCCCTCTGACAGCTACGTTAACTGCTAACAGCTGACGCTCACAACACTTCCACTCAAAACAACACGGCCACTGCGGCTTTAACGGACTGCGTGTGTCCTACTAAAACACTGCTTGTTGTTCGGTGTATCGTTGTTATTAAGTCAGGTCTCTGTGTTTTACGGGAGTGCAAAGCTGCGATTTCACTTCCTCACAGATTAGCACACGGCTAACCGGCTAGGCAACCTCGCGCTCCTTCCGGGAACCAGCTATTTATCCTTCTGCACGCGGAGGGTTTTAATATAAAGACGTACGAGCGTGTGTACTTGCCGGGTTTGTGAAAGGTAATTTAATGTTTTATTTTTACCTTCTCCTCGTCTGAAAGCGGCTCCTCAAAGTCGGTCATCTTGGCTGTGGCGGAGCCTCACCCCGCGGCGCATGCTGGGTAGCGCGCGCTGTCACGCTCGTGACCATAATAGGGCAAAACGGAGTGCGAGCCACCGCCTCGCGCAGCTCCTGCTCTGCTCTCTCCTCTCCCGCCTCTGACAGTCGACTCGCGGAGAGAATATACGAGGAGCACGACTTCGAGGTGCACTTTCTTATGGGGATTTTGATTGAAAGCTATGACTCGAATCTTTTGGATCAGTTCATAAAAAGTTTCATTCAGCGATTCGTGTAGTGGTCCTTTCTGCAAGTTACATTCTTATGCCAGAAGGTGGCGACAGGTCAATGTGTTTTTGCCACTTAATAATTCACTCAGCAGATTCTTAAAAAAAGTTGATCCAAACACATCTTATTCTTTTTCATGTGAAAATGTAATTTCCAAAAAGTAACAAAAATAATAATACTAAAAAACTGTATATCATGCTAAATGCACTGCATCTACAGTCTGAAATATAAATTACCTGAGCTCTTTAATATCTGAGGTATCCAAATTTAATTTCCGTCCAAGCTTACACACACACACACACACACACACACACACACACACGCACACACGCACACACACACAATGTTTGGACCATAATGTATAGGGAATACCAGGACCACACACACACACATACACACGTTAGGTTTCTGTGAATTGTGGGGACTTTCCATAGACTTCTATTACTTTTATACTGACCAAACGATATTTTATATCCCCTAACCTAACCCTAACCCTAAACCTACCCCTTACAGAAAACCTGTTTGCATTGTTAACCGCAGGCCGGTCCCCACAATGTCAAAAATTTCAAGTTTTACTATCCGTGTGGACAATATAGCATAAACATACACACTTTGCCACTTATCTAAATGCGGACACTCCATAGACTTACATTGTTTTTATATACAGCTTATTTATAGCTATGTGTGCGTGCGTGTGTGTGTGTGTGTGTATACACCACGGTACATAAATACCATAACCTAACCCTAATAACCCACAGCTTAAACCTAACTAAACACCTTCTGCATTTGAATAATAATAATAATAATAATAATAATAATAATAAAGAAAAAAGAAAGAAAAGTGGATGTCCTAAAAATTAGGTTTTTATCAAATTTGTAAATTGTTAAATAGGTACATGTTAAAATAAGGCTCCAGTAATATTAGGCAAAATAGTAATTACTTTAAAATAAATGTTCAACAAGATAATTGACAAATCATTTCTGTGATTATTCTGCTGTCCTGCAGAGAGCAGCATTTCTCTAACATTTGAACTGCTGTTGGATGTAAAAAAAAAAAAAACTTTATTGAGCAGTAGAGGGCGCAATTACTCTGCCAATATGTGTGAGAAGCAAATTCACATCTCAAACCATAGAAGGGAAATCGCTGCAAGGCAAGCCAACAGGATTCACATCTGGGACCTGTTTTATTCTCAAGAATCTGACACAGAACTTCAAAATTCACTAATTCAAGAGGAGATAAATAGAAAATGAATCTTTTCTATTAACGTTTCCATTTGCTGAAGTAGTTGCATAATGCATGCACATTTTTTGTAAAGGCTTTAAGAGTCACATAAATGCAATGTACATATAAATGCAAGCAGGACATTATAAAAGGAAGAGGGTCTCAGGAAGAGGATGATCCACCAAACTTCATTTTAACGCCCTGGAACTAATGCGCTTGCCTGGAGAGAAGTGCACCACAGAGGAGCCTTTAGGCCCCTATATTTCCCCCTTTCCCTCCTCTTCTCCCATCTCTTCTGTCAGAGCCTGGCTCTTTTAGGTTTCTTGCATATAGCACCATTCCTATTAAATATACAATATTTCAACCTACAGATTAAATATGATTCTTAACCAAGCAGAATTAAACAAAGCAAAGGCAAACATTACGTCTAGACTCGTAAATTCTTTCCACAAACTTTCAAACAGTTTTCAAATATGGACGTATCATGTCTCAACAGAGAAAAAGAGCGAAATGACACAGAGAGGAATGTTTTAGTATAGTGTGCTGAGGATATTCTCATAGTTGAACACAGCAAAACAATAACTGGAACAAATCTGTGTGTGTGAACTCTTGAAAGCCTTATCATCACAACACAGCAAAATAGGGGTAGTGAGGGACGAAAGAAGCGAGAGAGAAAGTCATCCATCACTAATGTGTCATCTCTTTGATCATAACCAACATTAGTGTCTATTGGTTTGTATTTCTTGCATTTGTCTCTGGAATTTACCTCCCTCACACTGAACTTTGCAGTTAAAAAATCTGTGTGTGTGCGGTAAGGAAGTGAGGTGTGTTCCCACGACCTGTGTGTGTGGTAACCTTACCTCGCTTTGATCCTGCTTTGCCCTGATAAATTCTGCCTCACACACTCACACACATACTTGGGAAGGCACTGATGTGATGTGACAGTTGTTAAGGCCTCTCGCTTTGATGTGGAGGGATATGTGGAGGTATTAGCCCTTCTGTGATCCAATCAAACACACACAGACCTCTTCCAAACCACACGCATATGCTGAAACTGAGAAGCTTTTGTTATTTCACAGCAGAAGAGACAGTCGATTTCTCTGCCTATTTTTCTCTCTCTGGATAATTTCTGTGTGATTATCAGCAAAATTATGACTGTTTTCAAACAGGTTTCCTCTTTATACTCCATTGGTTGACCAGACAGGCAGCACTGTCCCAAATTCACATAATTGGTCGACCAAATAGAAAAAAAAATGGAGAAACTATGTATGTTTGTGTGTGTGCCCAACTTTTTTCTCCATACAATATTGCCAAAAGCAAGCACTACATAAGGAACAGCTTGGGCAGGAATGATAATAAAATATATAAACATGTACAGATCATACATAAACAACTAGGAAATACTAAATAATAATGATATCAAATATAATCAAAATTTATATAACACACACACACACACACACACACATATATATATATACCATTCACAGTCAAAAAAACAAAAAACAAAAACCCTTTTATTTTGCATTATATTTTGGCTGATTTTTCAAATGTTTAAGCATATCCCTCATGAAAAACGTATTATTTTTGCAGGATTTTTTGCATTGTATGGTTTATTTGACTTTTTTCCCCCAGCATGTTCAGATGTGTTGGTGTGAAGCAGAGTATTTCTTTGTCTCACTATCCTTCTCTCTGTCTCATTCTCTCTCTGTTTGAACCTAAAGAGGTAAAGATGGTCCCAGTTGCACCAACAAGATGCTGTTAAGGTCCCTTCTTTGCCAGAAGGCTTTATTTTCTATTTTATTTAACACAGCCAACCAAGACTGTCAGCTCATGCATTTAAGAAACAAAAACAGAGATAAACAGTCTATGGAGACCTTCAGTTATCCAGATGAAGTGTTCTGCGCTTTAGCAGATCAAACACAGCTTATAAAAGATCTTCTTGTGGAATGGCAGACATTACTTTGTGGCTTTAAATGTGATTATTAGTCAAGCTGTTGGTCTGCTGCTATTGCTGTGTCACAACCAATAAGTCTGGATTGCTAGATTCATCTCCACAGAGGAATTCTGGTTACGACTGAACTGAGTCTTCAGCACTAACACACACACAGTGAGGACAGTGAAAAATCCCTCACGCAGAGGCTATCATTCCTCTAAACCCAGACAGCAACACAGAGACAGAGGAGGGGGACAGAAGGTCAGGTTTGTTTGACGGTAAAGCATCACAACACCCTGCAGTGTTTGTTTTTGCTGCTGGTGTTTTAAGGGGAAGAGCACTATCAGCACGTTCAGGTGTGTGTCAGGATGTTTGTGTGTGTGTGTGTGTGTGTGTGTGTGTGTGTGTGTGTGTGTGTGTGTGTGTGTGTGTGTGTGTGTGTGTGTGCATGGTAGGTGGTGATGGTGTTTTGAGTAAACGCCCAGGAAATCTATTGTAAATGTAAAGTCATCCATTAGTGACATCTGATATTTTATGGCACTTTACATGCACAAAATACACAAAAACTTATAATCTCAGACAGCAGAGACCCTGATGAGCCATGAAAACTTACAAACTAGATTAACTGAATGGTAAGAATATTTGCTTTGTATCTAGATCAATATGAGTAATACAAGATTTACTTGTTTGTATGAGATACATATAACAAACAGCATCTTATCAGATCTATACTGCCCTAAATGCATACATGAACACATTTAGTCAAAACTGTTACAAGTGAAAAGTAGGTTTCCTGAATTAAAGAATAAGAATAAGAAACTTAAGTTGTTTTTATTTATTTATTGTATTATTTACATACTTATTAATACCTTTAAATTTTATATTTATCATTTAATTTTTTTTATTTAGATTTATTTTTTTTTTAGTAATACTTCAACCTAAATTTATTATTTATTTATCTAAATATACTTATTATTTATTCTATTTTCAACATTTTTGTATTTAATTTGAGCCTTTTTTAAGTTTTTCATCTGTGTGTGTGTGTGTGTGTGTGTAATCTTTACTTTAACTACCAAGTAAATAAATAAATATAATTTTTTAGTTTTAGTCAATAATAACAACACTGGTCTTCAAAAAGTAAATGTTCTGTTCTCTTTCACACACTATGTCTCTGTCTTATGCAATATATCTTGTAAATACTGGATGCTGAAAAAGTGGAATAAAGCAAGAAAAAAACAGAAGAGAGGAAAAAGGATGAGATCTTTTTCTCCAAGAGCACTGGGAAAGACACAAATGAATGAATCAAAGAGAAAATCAATTCAGAGAAGAAGCAAAAATGATAGACTCTTTATTGCACAGAGTTCGCTCTTTCATAGCTCAAGAGGCTTTACTGTGTTCTCGTGTATTGTAAATATCAGCTTTCCTTCAGATGTTTCTCTTAGAAGGGAATTAAAGAACAAAAACAAATGAGTCAATTGTTGACTTGGTCTTAGAAGAATTTGATGGGAAATTTTGATTCACACCATGACTTTTAATTTCAGACTTTGGTATGCTGGCAAATCTGCGCACAGTGTGAGACGTTGTTGAGATCTGAGATTACTAAGGACTTTTCCATTTAACCTCATTGCTCTCTCTGAAAAACTGTTATATTAAAAAGATGATTTACTTTTCTGTGGGTGTCAAGAGAGAGAGTGAGAACGATTATTGACAGCGATATGTCGTGATGTTGCATATCCCTGTAATGTGATGTGCTGTGTTGTTTGCTCTAGCTGAGTGGGAATGTGTTTATTGAAATGTTTACTAAGACTTTCAAACATGCACAAACATCTCTCTCTCTGTTTTCTCTCACTCTCTTTTGCTCTCAATATTTAGAGAAAACTCTTACATTGGAAGCACAGACATAAAGGCTGGTCTCCACACCTGTGTCAGAGATGCACAGGTGTTTTAATCTCATTCTCTTGACATCTCCGTCAGTCATCTGCCACACTCTCTCCGTCTCTTTCTCCCCCTCACATGCCATCTCTCTCTAACAGCTGTAGATGGGCAGAATATATGGCTATGTAAACACATTAGGAGTCTGTTTATGGCTGAGTAAACCCCTACAGTTTAAACACTTTTGAGAAATGTGATTCAAGAGCCAAAGAGAAGTGCTGTGAGAGGGAGCGCCGTTAAGGTGTCCCTGGCATGCCTGTTTATTTTGGTTGGGGTGTCCTTGCCAGTGGACAACTCTCATCAGGGGTGAGGGGGGTTAGATGATGTCAGCTCTGAGATGAGGATGAGAAAAATGTCAAACAAACCAGGGAGCAAAAGAGAAGAACTCAGCTGTTACAATACTTGAGCGTGCGTGTGTGCGAATGTTTGTTTGTATGCGTGCGTATGTCTACGTGTTTTGTATGCGCATTGGTTTATGAGTAATGCGATGGGAACTGTAGGAATTTAACAATTCTGGTTCTGATTCTACTGAATGATTCATTCCATTCTATTCATTTTGAAAAGGAAAGAATGACGTTTTCAACCTGTTGTCAGATGATGAGGTTGTTTCTAATTGGTGAGAGAAATTGTTTATATTAATTTGCTTTTGTTAAAATAGTTCCTAGTTGTTTAAAATGGAAGAAATCATGACCCACTCCAAAATGAATGTTTGTTTCATAATGTTTGGATCATACTAATTTTACTAACAATTGTTTTTCCAAAGTAGACAAAACCCCATAAAACATTTTGAAAGTTGTTTGCTGTGAACATTACGTGAGCATGTTGCAAAAACTTCAAGTCTATTCCTCACATTCTTGTTTTCGTGTTAAATTGGTGTCTACCTTGACAAAGGTTTGTTTCGGTTCGCAAATCACACCGAATGATTCATTCGTGAATTGGACTGATCTGATTGCGGCTGTTTGCTGTTCAGCACAATGATTCAATGATCCAGAAGGACTGAAGTAACAATAGTAAGTGAACAGGAAAGGTGGTATTTGAGTGTCTGTATTTTTATATTTTGACCCTGACCCCATAATCCCAGGAACCAAATTTTGCGAAGTGTGTTCAGAGAGCATTGGTACATTTAAACTCACAGTCACTAAGCAACTTCAAAGGGCACCTGAATTATACCCCAGCCCTCTTTCTGTCTGCTCTCTGTCTCACTCTTGCACACTCTTACCTTTCAGAGGACTGCATGGAATCCCATGCATTTGCCCCATAGACCCTCAAGCCAACAAGCAGACTCAGCACTCACTCAAACATGTAATCAGATAATCAATATATCATAATAACATAATATACAATATCATAACACAAATTAAAAGCAACATAAGGTGTTTCACAATTCATAAAATCACAACATACAGTACACTTAAAAATGTTTTAAACTCTGAAAGTACTTGCATATGCAAAGCACAATTAAAATCAGATCAAATATCTCAACCACTCAATATTCCCCCAGTTCAAATGCTAGGGTGAAAAACTGTTTTGAGTTGAGATTTAAAAATCTCCACTGATTGGGTCGACCAAATATCAACAGGAAGATTATACTACTGCCACTACAGATAATGTTTTATCACCTTTTGACTTATTATTATACCAATGAACAACCAGAATATATCACTATTAAACTAAGTATATGCACACAAATAGCAAAACCACATATGTAAGTGAATGCTCAAGTACAGCAGAGTACAAAAGTCTGGGACCAATTTGAAGAGCTGTTTGATCCTATATACATGATCTTATAAATCCAGTTTTAACTGAACTGAGTTTAAACATAAAAACAAATAAACACTAAAAACAAACTAATTAAATACACTAAAGAAAAGAAATCATATAAATTAAGACATATTTCAGATTTCTAGTTTACTAATCAAATGTGTGTGATAATAAGAAAAGGTTAGATGTTCTTGGAAGTTATGCAGCTTGATGTCATTAAAGCAAAAGCAAGACCAATCAGATATTCTCAAATCTAATTGTTTCAATTCAACCTTAAACTCAAAATGTTAGACTAATAAAATAATCAATATAATGAAAATTTTGAAAATTATTTTCACTCATGGTCTCAGACTTGTGGTTTTCAATTAATACCAAGTTGTGTCATAAAATTGTAGATGGCACAGGTTGATGGATCCTTAATGCAAAATGATGATATTCACAGTGTTCAACTACTTGGCACCTGCTGATTGGTTAATGTTGCATGCACAGCCACACAGCGCACTTTCAGAGTTCCTCTGAAACCCTCCAACTTCCCCAGCTCCACCTGTATAGATCTGCTACAGTTTAATATGCTATTCGTGCAGCAGTTGTATGTCTTTAATACTCACAGCACAGTATTGTATGTATAGGAAGTAGCAAGTTCCCGTACTTGCTTTGCAGTAGCAGCTGCAATAATTTACAACAACAGCAATAAACACCAGCAGCAGCAGCATAGCAGATCTATTCCGCTGAGACCAAATACATTAACATTGTCATATCCATTATTATGCTCAAATCTTGTAATGATAGAGATATAAATA
Source organism: Cyprinus carpio (assembly GCF_018340385.1). NCBI lineage: Eukaryota > Metazoa > Chordata > Actinopteri > Cypriniformes > Cyprinidae > Cyprinus > Cyprinus carpio. The sequence goes on along the minus strand of NC_056604.1, from coordinate 13,653,537 downwards.
GAGAGTTGTCATGATAGAAATAAACAAAAATACATTTATGTAATCAAATTCAACATAAATAACTGCAGAAATTATACTTGAAAACAGCAGTATTTCGATGGGAATCATTCATCAACAATGAAGAAAATGTCTTGTAATCACTGCACACTGTATACTGTAGCTTTCAATTCCTATCATACTCATATGGTCAGTGAGTGCAAAGCTTTCTGTGAACAGATGTAAAGAGAGCACACAGTATGCCAGAATAGATAGAGCGGAGAGTAACAGGGCAGATCAGTTGAAGGCATTCTTGAGTGCTGACTCAGGGGGATTTGTAATGGACTCTATGTTCTGTTTTGTGGTCACTCCCTCTGGCCTTCCTCTGTCTGCAATCTTATAAACATAGGTAAAACCATAAAGCTGCTCCTCCTACATATACCTCTCTCTATCTCTCTATTACATGCACAGCCACACTATGTATTTCACAACCCCAAACATGTGCAGAGGAACTTATGCATCAGATCTGGCAACTTTACTCACTTTTCCTACTACATTAAAGGATAAACTAATGCAATGTTTCTGGGAATATGACTTGATATGAAGCAGCACTCAACCGGCCCCTCTTCTCCCTTAAACGCACTTACAGTAAATAGAGAGAAAAAGTAAAAATAACCACAAATCAAACAGCTTGAATTATATGGAATGACTGTCAAAAAACAATTGTGCATAAATCAAAACCATATGTGTTTGATTCTAAAAACTCCAAAAACTGTTGTGATTTTATGAGGGATAGATTCCAAAATCTATGATCAAAACAGATACAGATTTGATATTTGCTTTATTTGTTTGAGTACGACTCCAAAACGTATGACAGGTTTAGTTTACACACACGAAAAGTGCCTTTCCATAACTATTTTTGCATGAATGTATGTATATGTGCACTATTGTGTGATAAAGGTTCACATCATATTGCATGTGAATTTCTATTGATTTTTCTATCATATCAATACGTAATCACCTATAATACTTAATTTTTGAACTATTCTATATTCTATGGCAGCATGAATCCTTACTGACCTGATGAAGAGCTTTACCTGATGTCAGTCTGAGGAGGTGAATAAGGTAGAGAATGATGTATGGAGAAAGGAAGAGAGGAACTGAGTGACATTAAGGTAAAATCTGATGACATGCAGGCACTCAGATGGACAAATGGTGAGTTGGTGTCACTGATACTGACACTGTGTGTGTGTGTGTGTGGGGTGGGGGGGGGGGGGTTCTGTGATACCGATATCTTTTAGTCTGGGAGCAAGTGTATGTGCGCTTGCATCTTTAGCGTCATCCTGACTGGAGTTTTGGGTCTCATTCAGACCCCAACATGCACTGGAGCAGGACAAGGTGACAGGAGAAGTAATGAAGATGAATGTGTATGTGTATGTGTGTGTGTTTCTGAGAAGGCTGCTTTTCTGCTCAGATTAAGATCAGGGTTGCTGATAAAAATGCCCGCCAGGCCACTCAGAAACCCAACACTCCTCTCTTCTCTTTTCTTTCCTCACCTCTCTTCATTCCCCCCTTTTCCCATTTCCATCATCTCTGTCCATTCCTCTTGTATGAGTACAGGAATTAGCTTTTGGTTTCTGTCTTCCTTTATAGTCTTTTCAATAGAAGTATGCCTAACTACAAATATTTCCCTCAGTTTATGTACAGTATGTTGTATATATTTGTGAGAGAGAACTGTACGAGGGGTGTTTTTTGTGGGAGTGTAGTATAATGTGAGTGTTTTGATGTATTATTGTTGATTAATAAAAATGTGATTAGTTTTTTTTCATATTTAAAGGATTTGCCTCTAATGATCCAAACACGAGTTTTGAGCAGTGTAGAGTAGTGCTTGTTGTTTGTCATTTCTCCGATCACAAATGGAGACATGGTTTCATGTTAACGCACCACGATGCAATGCAACACGTAAAAAGACAGTATAAGTCATTATAATAAGTAATTATGTCGCCACTGGATGCTACAAATACCTCATTTGAAAAGGGTTGTATTGGTTTTCACAATATGGTGAGGGGCGTAACATTTTCGTCACACATTTGAGGTATTCGCAAGGTAATCACAACACACTGGATAGCTGGCCAATCAGAGCACACCTCGCTTTTCAGAGCGATCAGCTTTGTAAAAATCGACGTGTTTCAGAAAGGAGGGGCATAGAGGAGCAACAATAATGTACAGTATTACAGTGTTTTTTGAACCTTAAACCACATAAACACATTTCATTACACCAAATACACAAAATAATGTTCTTTTTTTAGCAACGTCATATGACCCCTTTAAGATAAATGCTGTTCTATTGAACTTTGTTCATCAAAGAATCCTGAATGAAATGTATGACGGTTCTCACAAAAAATATTAAGCAGCACAACTGTTTTCAACACTGATGATAATAAATTTAGCTTGAGCACCAAATCAGCATATTAGAATGATTTCTAAAGGATCATGTGACACTGAAGACTGGAGTAATGACGCTGAAAATTCAACTTTGACATCACTGGAATAAATTACATTTTAATATATATTACAATATACACAGTTATTTTAAACTTTAACAATATTTTACATTATTTCTCTGCTATGACTTAATTCTTGTACTTTTGACTTTATTGTAAAAATATTTTGAATTTATTCTCGGAATTTTGACTTTATTCTCAATGTATTTCAACTTTATTCTCGGAATTTTGACTTTATTCTCAAAATATATATATATATATTTTTCCCTAAATTATTACGACTTTATTCTTGTAATTTTAGATTTTATTTATTTAGTGGCACTAAAACGTCATTGTACTCTTTTTACTGTATATTGACTAAATAAACTCACCCTTGCTGAGCACAAGAGATGTCTTTCAAAAACATTAAAAAATCAGCTACTATTATATTTCACGCCAACATCCGTCCAGCTGATAAATTTCACCTCATCAGAAACCCTTCTTGTTTATCATTTACATAAAAAACATCTGTCATGCTTCACTATTTATTTTATTAAATCCTGAGTTCTCTTCATCTGAAAAAATATTTGCTGATGGATGAAGTGAATAATAGAGCGCCGTATGAGATTAATCATTTGACCTTTTATTCGGTCTCAAAAAACATCTTTTCTCAGAACTGCCGGTGCACATAGTGCAAACCCAAAATGGGCTTGAGAGTTGTCTGTAGCACAGCTTCTCTGAACCAGGTTTCATAAATCACTGTATAAAACCTGGACCCTAATCAGGGTCATGCACCCTCTCACCCGCCAGTGGAATTAGGGCAGACCCAAACAGACCACTCAGCGAGCCCAGATCGGTGGCATTCGTTAGATACCATTCTGCCTATTTATTTGCTGGTGACATGTGGCTGCAGGCAACACTGATCTCTCTCTATCCCTCTGTTTCTATATCTCTCTATCAGCACCCTGATCCTCTAGGGTCATATTAAGTGTGTTTAAGGCCACTGTAAAATGGCCTGAATTATCATACTGTAACAATTAGTAATAATGGCCCACAGCTCATTCAGGGCAATCTGAGAACTGTACCACAGCCTTATTGTACACATCTGCTTCCCTATGAGATTATACTATACTTACAAAACACACATTGTTTGACAGATTACAATACTTTCACTTTTACCAATATGTTTTCATTTTTAAGTATCATCAATCTACAGTCTTCACGTATGTGTCAAAGTATGCATGACACAATGTGTAAGTGGATATTTGAAAGATTATGTAGACTTTGTGCACTAACTTTGTCTCTTGCGGCAAGTGGACAGTGCAGAGACCAGTTGTAGTCTGATTGACGTATATAGATGCTGAACGAAGCTGAGCTACACTCTCATTATCTAGATAGTAAAGTGCATGTAAGTGCAAGGAAACTGACTAAAGGTAGATTATACACTGTTATAAATAAATGAGCAAAAGCTGTCATTAGGTTGGTACCTTTTCCTTTGTACCTAAAAGGAGGATATTATTACCTTAAAGGTTAATGTGTACCTTTTAAAAAAGTTTATGGTCACATTAGCAAAATTTCTGTGAAACTTTGCTAATAAAATGTTTGATGTTTGTTGTTGATAGTGTAGCAGCTATGGTCGGTCAATTCACTTGACTGTCTTGAACATAATGAGAAGTCTGAAGGGGGAAAATTCAATTCAATTCTTTTACCTTCGTGTGAAAATCCTAGTTGTGTAGATTCCTTTTGAAGTGACTGGATTTCACTACTGAAAATTCACTGAACAATGGTAAATGTGAATGCAGTTTAGCAGCATTTCTGCTGCATAACAGGCTTTATACAGAAAATAAAGTGATTTATTGTCAAAAAAATAGTGTATTTCTTTTGATAAATGCCATAAATCATAAATGGTTCTCAAGAGTTGTTCATTGAATGTTATCATGAAATTGCCCATTGTAAAAACATTTTTTTTTTCCAATAAAAGCGGATCCCCTGAAAAAAAGAAAAAAAAAATGTGTTGTACCTAATCAAGGAGTGAAGATTGTAGGACATGCTATGGTTAGATGGTTAGCTTAAAATAACTTGAAATAAAAAGGAGACAAAAGTGATGGAGTGATGTTGGAATGTTCATATGTCCTTTTGTTATGTTATTCAGCTCATTATTGGACAGTTCATGTTGGTCATTGGTCATGTTTTGTAGAAAGGGAGGCCCTTTTATTAAGCAGTGCTTATGTCTGAGATCTCTCTTAAGATAGCCTAATGCAAACTCTGATTTAAACTAAGGCTCAATTTCTTGCTGGTTAGCATGACCCCTTAAAGGAGTAGTCCACTTCCTGAATGAAAATTTCCTGATAATCTACTCACCCCCATGTCATTCAAGATGTTCACATCTTTCTTTCTTCAGTTGAAAATATTTTTTTTTCTGTGGGGAAACCATCCAGGATTTTTCTTCATATAATAGACTTCAATAGTGGCCGACGGGTTGAAGGTCTAAATTGCAGTTTCAATGCAGCTTGATCCCACCAGAGGAATAAGTGTCTTATCTAGCAAAATTTTAATTTGAGTTTTAATTGAGGTTTGTCCCACAAGAGGAATAAGTGTCTTATCTAGCAAAACAATTGTTCATTTATATTTAGTATTCAAATGAGGACAATGGAAAGCGAAAAGTAAAAACAAAACCTCAACAAACAATGCAATTTGATATACAAGAATTGTGCTATAATTTACAAAAACTTTCTCTGTTAAGCTTTTTTTTTTTTTTAAAGAATTGCATATACAGAATAGAATTAGAAATAGAGATCCATAGTCCTTTTACAGTTTGCTAGAGTTAGAGGGTCAAATCAAAAAGATGGAAGAGATGTGCCCATTCATTTAGTCAAATAAAGATGGAAGAGATGTGTTTATAGCTGATTCTTGAAGATGGTTAAGGACTCGGATTGAGTTGGGCAAGTCATTCCACCAGGAGGGAACATTTAATTTAAAAGTCTGTGTAAGTGATTGTATGCTTCTTTGGGATGGCACAATAAAGCGACATTTCCTTTTTAACCACAAATGCTCATCTTGCACAAGGTGAAATTCACTCAATATGTAATCACACTGGAAAGGTCACGCGGAAGTACCAATCCAATGTTTACAAAGTGAAAGTGCAAAGAAAGTCAAACGCCCTTTACAAAAAAAGTGAAGACACCCATGCCTGTGCATCTCAGATCTAGTGCAAGATGAGCATTTGTGGGTAAAAAGTATACAAATGTTTTTTTTTTGTTTGTTTTTTTTTAAGAAAATGACCGTTTGTTTTTGCTGGATAAGACCATTATTCCTTGGGCGGGATCGTGTAGAGCCATTTGAAGCTGCACTGAAACTGCAGTTTGGACCTTTAACCCATTGGCCACCATTGAAGTATGGAGAAAATTCCTGGAATGTTTTACTCCAAAAACTTAATTTCTTTGTGACTGAAGAAAGAAAGATATAAACATCTTGGAGGACATGGGGGTGAGTAAATGACCAGGAAAATTTCATTCTGGAAGTACTAGAACTACTCCATTGAGGCAGAGATGAATTTTCAGTAGATATTTTTCCTGTGTTTAGTCTCACATGATCCCTCAGAAATCATCCTGTTAAAAGAAACATTTCTTATTATTAGCAATGTTGAAAACAGTTTTATATATATAGTATTATTATCAATGTTGAAAACAGTTTGATCAGTAGTGTGTGTATATATATATATATATATATATATATATATATATCATTATAAAGTAGATATTTTACCAGTGCTCAATTCTTTTTAGAGAACTTCAAAAAAGGATAAAGTGAACTAGTGCTGCCATGACATCATTATCCTGCAGTTCCAGAACAATTAGTCACATGACACAGCTAAGGTATAAGGTATAAGGCTTAAAAAACTGTCAGGAGAGCATGCTGAAGAAAAGCAAAATAAAATGACTCTTTATGTCATACTTAATGTCTTTATATGAACTTCTGCTGAAAAAATGATAACACAGTTAACAAGTACCACAGCACAGGAGAGCTAAAGAGAGCTTACACCTCTACCAGTCAAAGCTGTTAACACCTTTCTTCATGTTTACACAGGCAATGATGAGTTTTATAATAATAATGTCATTTTCGCTCAACTGTTAGCTAATGTCCTTAGTGCATGCTCATTTATATTATTAATATTACCTCTGTAGCTTCCAGAGAAACTCTCTGTTAGGGATCCATGTGGAGTGAGCAGCCCACACAGCTGTCATCCATTTTGTCCTCTTGAACCCCTCTGACCAGCCTCATTCATTCTATTATATTCAGTACCGATAGTAAAATACTGTCCAGTATGGGCACGTGATGTATGTTAAGCACACAGTTGTGTTTTCAATAACATGTGATGTACATATTCAGCTATTAGCTATGATAATATCTGATAGGCTCAGAGTCAGTTTAAAATATTATTTTAAAAGCAGCACACCTTTTGTCACAAAACAACACTCACAGAACAAAATTCTCACGTCAAAACGAAACAAAAAATACACCAACATGTCACAGCACAGGTTGTTCTTGACTCTTAAACCTTTACCATTCTCTGACCAATTCAAAACAAAAACAAAGAGAGAAAAATAAAGAGAGAAAAATCTGCCATATTGGGCAAAGTGTGCAAGGCGCTCATGAGAAATGTAGATTTCAGTTGTAGTGCTTTCACAAAATAAGTTCAAATAAAGCCATGCAACAAATAAAAGGGATTTGGAAAAAATGCAAGGGATGGACTTCATATCCCAGAATGCCGTGGACAAAATCCTGAGGAACAGGGGGAAGTTGGTGTGTCTCAGGTCTGGTCCAGCCATTCGGCACGTTTAGGAGCTTTGCAGGTATGAATGTCGACAGCTTCCTCACAGTCTTTGCATTCGACGGCGCAGCACCACTTAAACTTACACTCGCACTTGGTAATGCGTTTTATGCGTGTGGTGTCGTAACCCCGCCCACAACACATGACCTCGCAGCCATCGGTCCCCCGGGACGTCCTGTTACAGACCCGACCAGCAGTACCCAATGAACCTAGAATGCAAAGAAGGAAAATGATTACTAGTTTTGCTCTAAGACCCAAATTTTACATCGGTTGTCAAGTGGTGACCCACAACATACACTGTAGGGAATAAAATAATCTGTAAAATAACAAAAAAGTACTGGCAGCTCATTACCAGGACTTTATCCATTAAATGCAAAATACAGGTAAAACACCTGTAAAAAATAAATATGGAAATTTCCTACAAATTAATACAGTACATTTTGACATATTGTATAATTTTTTGTGTAAATTATATTCATATATTTAGTATGCATATCTGCTTTACATTTCTACATTTCTATGCATATTATTTATATATTATAGTATTATTTATTATATTTATATATTTATAGTATTTATAACCAGGTTTCACTCTTTTTGACTACAAGAGAACACAATTTAAAGGTTATTAACAAGAATTATATCAATAAAAAGATTCAAATTTGTAAATGCATTTCTTGCGATCAGTAAATTACCATAAAATACATGCTTTCGGTGAAACTAATTTTTTTTTTTTTTTTTTTTACAAATTCAATAGTTGATTTAAAAAAAAAAATGTTTCTTATGTCAGGATTACAAAGTTAATGTAGTTTGGGTCGTATAATTTAGCCAAAATACTTTCTGACTAGACACAAAAATTATGTGTGTGAAATTATAATGACATAACTTCAACGAACAGATGAACTTTGATATACAGATGCAGAAATACACACTTAGAAATAAAGGTTCTTAATTGGCATTGATGGATCCATGAAGTTCCTTTTACATTCATGGAACATTTACAAAAAGGTTCTTTATAGTGAAAAAAGTTTGGTAACACTTTATTTTACAGTGTCCTTTTTACACATGTTACATGTGCTTACTATTTTAATAACAACTAAATTTGCACAATTACATGTAAGTAACCCTATAAGACAAACCCTAATCCTATCCCTAACCATATAGTAAGTACATGAAGTTAATTAAAATTACTCAGTACTTAAATGTACAATTACACTTTAAAAAGTACACTTTAAAATGAAGTGTAACCAAAGGTTCTATAGATTACTACAATGTTGTTACCACTAAGAAAAAAAATAGTTCTTTTAAGAACTGTTAATTGAAAGGTCAGTATCTTTGTTTTTAAAAGTGTACTTGATAACATTCTTGTAAAACAAAGTAAAAAGTAAAATAAGACCATACATAATCAGGTTGGTGATTGGTGAGTCTGTATGTTGTTGTTTCGCAAGGTTAAACACACAGTGGACAGTGATGGTCTCTCTCTTAAAAACTCTCTGAATGCCCTGCGGCCATGAGAACCAGAGAGTGATAGTTGTGCTGGCAGCTTTGAAAGAATGGGATTTGAAAAATGAGCCTGTTGTATCCTTGGGGTGCAAATTCCACTGGGGTGGTGGTGCTGATGGTGGTTAGGGGGTAAGCGCATTGACCCTCTGAAATCACTGAGCTGTGAGCTGTCTGTCTGACCCAAACACACACTCAAACCATCACACTGATGCATGAGCTAGGTCACATGACATGCTTCTAAAAGGCATATGCTGTCTAAACTATTAGTCGGCTGGTCAGTCTTAAGAATGTCACCAACTGAACATGGGATTTTGCAGATATTCTAGATGATACATGCAGAGGTGTGTGAGAGCATCAAGGATTAACAAAGCAAAAAAATCCCATCCCACCTCTTCTGACCCTGTCAAAGCCTTGGTTGCCCTTTTCACCCTTAAGGTTTCTGGTTGGGTTCAGGGCAGGGCAGGTGTGAGAGTCAATTTACCTCAGCTACTAAATCCTATCTTTTTCTACACTCTCGAGTCATGTAAAAAGGAACATGGCTTACCACCATCAGACTGAATCTCATGAATGAGGGTCCTCTGAGGCCTGTGACCAGTGACTCAGCCTATTAGTCTTGATAAATTAAACACTTTATAGTTTCTCATAAACAGGATATTCCAAGGAACTGATACTATATTCTTTTCACTCATCAGACAGGCTGAGCACTTCATGTGTTCTGACGTCTTGTATGATCTAACTCTTAATTCTGAAAAAATCCATGTGACATTAATTTTGTTAATACTGTGAGTGAGTCAGGGGCAGCAGAGTTAACTATTTGTGTCATTAGTAATACATGAGTCACAGAATAGTTTAGTACTATTTGCATTATTACTAAATGAGTTACACTGCTTGAAAGACTTTGCTGTACTGATATTCTTCAAACGTTCAGGCTTAGTTAATTCTAGACTCTTTAACCCTAATTATTAAACAACTGGACAATTAATTCAACCTGACCAGCCCTAAGCATGGTATCTTTGATTCATTTGTAAACTTTATGATTTTTAAGAAATATAAGAAAAACATTTGCTATTAATGCATATATTATTTGTGGAACAGGCATAAACAGAAGCAAATTTCAAAAATGCAAGAAAAAAAAATCATTAAAATTGAATAAATGATAAAAATATATAATATATTATTACATGAATAATAAAATAATTATTACTAATAAATTAAAATAATTAAAGTAGTACAATTAATTAAAAGTTTTTGTACTTTTTCTCTTTCTTACCTGCAGCTTTGTCCATGACACAATAATCAGGTGAGTTTTCGAAGTACACCAGGTCATTTTTTGTGGCTTTCCTGAAGTCTTTATTAGCTACTGTGAATCCTGTCCCATCTTGGTTCATGGTGACCTCGATGGCACCGTTGTATTTCTTGCGAAGGTAATCTCCTGTTTTACGGAAATCCGACATTGCCAACCAGCAGGTTCTCAGAGTACACGACCCACTGACTCCATGACATTTACACTCCAGCTTCATAAACCGCTTTACAGCCTATAAAACAGAAACCAAAAAAAACATCCCTAGTAGTAATTATGTAAACAGATTCCACGTGGCCAAGAATAGCTGCAGAATGTAAACAGAATTTTACAGGAACATTATCATAGAACAGCATTCATTGTGTCAATATTTATATACCAAAATTAATCTGCTTATCGTCTGTATCACAGCACAGAGCTTTTGCACTTATTAAAGGGGTCATATGATGTTGCTAAAAAGAACATTATTTTGTGCATTTGGTTTAATGAAATGTGTTTATGTGGTTTAAGGTTCAAAAAACACATTATTTTCCACATACTGTACATTATTGTTTCTCCTCTATACCCTGCCTTTCTGAAACGTGTCGATTTTTACAAAGCTCATCATTCTGAAAAGCGAGGTGTGCTCTGATTGGCCAGCTATCCAGTGTATTGTGATTGGCTGAATACCTCAAACATGTGACGGAAATGTTACGCCCCTTGCCATACTGTGATGCGTTAGAAGTGAGCTCCGTGCATGAACTGTGTTCCCACTGACATGGTCCTTACACAGTGTTCATTGCTCCCTAGTCCCTACTCCCTAAGCAGGGGAAATCTGTTGAAGTTTACCTCACTTAAGAACATTCATTCATGGATTTGCGCTGCGCAACGTCTTCACACACGGACAAGTGTGACATCATACACCTTAAAATTTTTTACAAATAATAATTTAAATACAATTTAAATTCACATCTCGCACACTTCAATGCACTTTGAATGGAACATATACGTTTGCTTCAAACTGGAATAATGGCGGAATATCCTTTAAAGTCCCCTTCACAGGGCACTTACGTTTGAATAGAACAAACGTCTGAAGCCATAAGAGAAACATACGAAATGTGCAGATCAGGGGGCATGAGGACAAGAATTAAGAACCGCTGCTCTACACAGCTCAAAACTCGCGTTTGAATTTTCAGTGGCAAATCCTTGTGTAAATGTACAGACTGTGAGTCAGAAGCGCCGGATTGTAGTCTTCTCTCCCAGTATCAGGAAACAGTCCTCCATAAAATGCGTTGCACACATCTAAATATTTGGGTTGAACTGTTCTGGAACAGTGTTGTAAATACAAGTTAACCAATGATTTCTAGTTGTATACTCTTTTGGAAGACCAAACAAAGTATTTTCGCTTTCACAACAAAACAGCGTCTCCATGACATGGTGCCAGCGGCAACAGCGAGAATCAAAGTTACGCCTTCTTTCTTTGCGTGAACATTTGAGCGGCATTATGCAAATCTTCCCACATAGTGACGTAGACATGGGGGCATGTTTAAAAGAGGTGTTTTAGGAAGGCGTCTTTACTTTTATAAAGAATATCTCTTTGGATTTGAGACTTTAGTCTTTGCAACTTTACAGGTCTTCTTTATGCACCAAAAGCTTGTTACACTCCAAAGAGAAAGGAAAACTTGAAATCGCATCATATGGCTGTGGATTCTGGACTTTTATCAATACTCATTCTTCTCTAAGTGCAGCTTTTGACACAATTTCACATAGTATCTTGGTGGAGAGGTTGATTTCCATTGGAATCACTGGAACACCTCTTAATTGGGGGTCGGATCAGGTTTTTCAAATCACGGATTTCAAATCACGGATTTCTTACATTACTAGTGGTGTGCCTCAGGGCTCAGTTTTGGGCCCTCTTCTGTTTATTATTTATCTATTGCTTCTACGACAAATCTTCCATAAATTTGGCATACATTTTCATTGTTATGCTGATGACACCCAACTCTATATGTCTTCAAAGCCTAATTCAACTTTACCACCTTCTTCTCTTTTGCTTTATTTATCTGAAATTATATCATGGTTTTTACATGTAATTTTCTTATGGTTAATAGTTAGAAGACTGAATTCTTATTAATAGGTTCTAAATCAAAATTGCAAAATTGTGAAAGCTTTATGTTGACTATTGATAATTCTGTTATTTCTCCTTCTTTTCAGGTTAAGAGTCTGGGTGTCATCCTTTACAGCACTTTATCTTTTGAGGCATATGTAAATAATATTATTCAGTCAGCATATTATCATCTGCGAAATATAAATAATCTTTGATCATCTCTTTCTACTAATAGTACTGCTGTCCTTGTACATGCATTAGTTACATCTCGCATCGACTATTGTAATTGTCTTCTTAGTGGAGTCTCACAGAAACTTCTTTACAAACTTTAAATGTTCTAGAATTCAGCAGCTCGGATCATTACACAAACACTATTGATTGAGTATATTTCTCCAGTGTTAAGGCAACTACATTTGCTTCCTGTTAAATATCGGATTTAATTTAAGATTTTACTTTTCCTTTCCTAAGGCTCTTCATAATCTGGCACCTTCATATTTGCATGAATTTCTTCATGTGTATTCACCTACCTGATCGCTCAGATCTTCTGGTTCTGTGACATTAGTTGTACAATCTGTACATTTGACTACTATAGGATGTAGAGCTGTTGAGCTCCTTGGAATACTTTTCCTCTTCATATATGTAATAGTTTTACATGCATTGTTTCTTGTCATTTATTGTATTTGGTTTTTGTAAGGTGTCCTTGAATGTCTTGAAAGGTGCCCATAAATAAAATGAATCATTATTATTATTATTATTATTTAAAATAGTTGTAATACCTATGTTTTTCATTGGATATGAGATTTCGTAAGGTTTCTCCATCACACGGGTAGAGTTATATTATCTTAGAAGTATATAACCTTACCATTCTCCCACAGCGGTTGTTATGAAGGTTCATGAGTGCTCGTGCGTCTTTCACAGTTCGCTCTTTTGCATCTACGAAGGCTTTGGCGAACTTTATCCCATAGTTGATGTTATCACTGCAGCCACCCCAGTCAAACTCTCCTCGTTCGTCACTGGCCCGGCCTCGCTTGTGGGGGTCACAGTTGCACGTCTTTAGCTCCCCCTGACTGCAGGCACGGGTAATGGCGAAAACCACTCCTGCTGAGGAGATTGCGTATACAAATGCTGCCTCACGACTGCCTGCGAAGACAAGAATCATGAAGCCACAACAAACACATGCTGGTCCTTTATTAGACACTCACAAACACTTTATTACACACGCCGCTCTCATATAATCTCAAACAGCACTTCTGATTTGTCTGCTAGAGACCTGCACATAGAGGCATGACTGGCCCCAGAATGAGTGTTTTGTTTAAATATTAGTACAGGCCTAATCCCTCCAGGGTGGGCCATTCTCTGCTAGGATAAATTGTTTGAAGGCTAGCAGTCTGATAGTGAACTGCCACAGTTATTTTCTAACACTAACCTGGTATTTCTAAGCGTTCTGCATGTTTGGACTTATGTCACTCCCACTGATTTCTTTAGCCTGACTGAATATAAGAAAGAAAGAAAAAAAGGAATCATAAACTCCGCTGTACTCCTTGTAACTGTCCGATTTTGTGATTGAACCAAATGTGTGCTTCACTATTTGTATTATGGAATGTACTTGTATTAAACATTCTAACACTCTTTTTTTATTAGCAAGGATGCATTACCTTGACAGTAAACTGAAATCACAGGAATAACTTACATTTTATAATAAATTAAAATAGAAAATCATTTTAAAATGGAGTAAGTATTTCACAGTATTGTTTTTGCTTTTGAACTGTAGTGTTACATTTAAATTTTGTGGCAGGTAAGATGTTCCTATTACATTAAAATATGTACTTATTATCACATTAAATTAATAATATTATATGGCATTATTAAAGGACATATCAATAGATTTTTTTTCAAACCAATAGCTTTTAAATTAAATGAGAGACATGAATAATGAGATTTTTAAAGCTTTAAGTATATCTGTTAAATGTGAAGTACACTAGCATTTAAAAAACCCTTAAGTTCTATATTCTAGTGTATATAAATAATTTCCACAGGATTAAAATATTGTTTTAATGGAGTCTTTTATGTTAAGACCCCCTGCCCAGATCTCCATTTACAGTTATCCTTCTCACGCCACTCTTAAGTCGTTTTCAGTTTCCTGTTGCAGCTAAAATGTGTTTCAATGATCTGTGCTCATGTAGTGCAATGACATCTGGAGGATATCTATGTTTGAATTGCTCCATCATTCATACAGATAGATATTCTCTGAAGAAAAATCTTTTTTTTAATAGTACAGTTACTGTTTATAGGAGAACCCTCTCTTGGCAACCGCTCCAATTTTAATTCCATTTCATAAACTGAATACGCACAGTGCTGCGAGAGTCTGTCCGGCTGCCAGAATCATCTCTCCAAACATTTACATCCACTATGCCTGTTTATGTGGTAAAGAGTCATAGAGAATGCTGGAGGGGTGATATTTTCACACAGGGATCTTTGGAACGCTGTATGAAAGCCAAACAGAAAGCACATTTACAGTGCAGATTTCTTGAGTAAACTTCAGGTTCAGACTGATTTAAATGATCCTGTGGGGTTTTGTCTGTTTATCACACCTGGCCAGGGATTTGTATGATTGTGGCTGGATTTTCCTGTGAGATCTGAGTTCTTTCATTAATATACCACAGTGATAAACAGCAATGAGAATAACTGTTTAAAATATCATTATTCTATACTAACCCATACTGATAGACTATGGTGACATTACAGTATGATGATCTAGGTATTTGCTGTATGTAATATGTGTATCTGACTGGAGGGATGCACATATACTGGACAAAAATTGGAAGTAAATATTTAAAAATAATTTTTTTAATGATTTTGAAAAAGTCTTTATTTCTATCTAAAATACAGGAAAAATTTTAATATTGTGTTATTGTGTTAAATGATTGTGATTTACTGAAAGTGATTTATTGTCATGATGGCAAAACTGAATATTCATCAGTTATTACTCCAGTCTTCAGGTCTTCAGCTTCACATGATTCTTCAGAAACCATTCTAATATGCTGATTTTTTGAGCTAAAAAAAAGGCTTCTTATTATCATCAATTTTGAAATCTTTTTGCTGCTTAATATTTTTGTAGAAACCATGATACATTACCGTTCAAAATTCTGGGGTATGTTAAATATAATATAATACTTTTATTCAGCAAGGACAAATTTAATTTGCTACAAAATATTATTTGCTACAAAATATTATTTTTCATATTTTTATGTAAATATTATTATAATTATTTCAAATATATGCTGTTCATTGAACTCATAAATACATAAACACTGATAATAAGAAGAAAAAGAATAACTGAGGACCAATAAAAGCTGAACACTAAATCGGCATATTAGAATGATTTCTGAAGGATAATTTGACATTGAAGACTGGAGTTATTTTAATTTGTAATAATATTTCGCAATATTGCTGTTTTTACTGTATTTTTCGATCAAATAAATCAAAGCCTTTCTGAACATAAAATACTTTTCCCAAAAATATTTTAAAAAATCATAATTATTCCTTTGACTGCTATTACCCTCCAAAACACACACTGACACATTTCCAGCACTCACTGCGCTGTATGACTCTCCCAAAAACGGTATGGTCTCTGTCCAGGGCGCTGCAGTTCCAGCGGTGATGACGGAATTGATGCTGGCACTCTCGAATCCACTCTTTAGCCCCGCCCCCAATCGACTGCATGATGTCTGGATACTTCTGACACAACTGCCTCTGTTTATTCACCAGCCCGGGAATGTTGTCACAGATCACACGGGCACCAAGGGCTCCAATGTACCTGAAACACAGACACAAACACAGACGCTTAAAACCTGAATTGCTTCAATCAATCACAGCAGTTGGTACTCTGCGAGCAAATGTCATTACAAAAGTGCTGAATCAGTAAACATTCAGTGATTACGCATTGTCTGATGCCAAAGAATCTGATGATTGAGTCTGATCATTCCCAGAATCTTACCACTCATTAGTGGAATTTCAGAGGGAAGTTTGGCAAACTGACATTTGTCATAAACAGACATTCACAAACCAACCATTATTTATGATTTATTTGAAGGCAACTGCATTATAAGTGCAACATCAACAGATTTGGAATATGTTTTTGAGCCCTAAACGATAACCTTTTGAGCATTTTGAGGTAAAACCTTTAGTTTTTTAGACGATCTGAAGAATTATACATTGGCTCTGCTATCGTTTTGCTGTGATGTAATTTGATTCTACTTAATCCAATCAGCTAATCAGAACAGAAGGAGATTTAATTAATTCTGATGCGTTCTGTCTCTGTATACTTTTCATTCCCATTCTGATTGTTTCAATCCATCACTACGGAACCAACGGAAACTGGCACAAACTCCTTTCTCTTTCTCACACACACCCAAACTGTATCACATCAAGCTAAATCTCAGCCATCTCACAATCACACACTAAAGAGGACTCAGTTCTAAATATTTTAGTCTGCTAAAACGAGAATTTCTAATGAGAAATTATGGTTTTACCTTTTGAAAAAAAAAAATTGTGAATGCTGATCAACCTTTTTATGACTGTGTTCCTCCCATTCTGCTGCCTCATTTGACTGTGATTATAGGGCTTTATCGTCCTCTGAGCTTTATGTTTGATAGAGTTTGGAAACACTCACACACACACACACACACCAGGCTGGTCGCACACACTGGTGGTTTGCAGGTTGGCTTTACCGGCAGCAGTAAATCATTATCCACAATACCACAACCACATGCTGTAAAAACACAGTAAAATCTGCTCTCATTTACACTGCGTGTCTGTGTATGTGTAGTTAGGCTTGACTGGGTAAAGAATGTACGACTGTAGTAATTTGTTGCTTCTATTACCCAAACAGTGGATAAAAACTCCTCTGTACATGTGGTATAATGTACATGTGTTATAATGTTGCAATCTATATATATGCAGATTGCAATATGGTTGGACCAATACAAAACTAGCTTGTGCGCTATTTAGAAATGTATTGAAAAATTAAACAAATTCATATGATTGTTGACCTCCTTTACAAGTTTGAAGGTCAGATAGATAGATAGATAGATAGATAGATAGATAGATAGATAGATTGATAGATAGATAGATAGATAGATAGATAGATAGATTGATTTGCAATTCAGTACATTTCTGTCAGACCAATTAAAATTCCAATTCAACATTCTGTGGGGTGTGTCCAATTTTCAGCTCTGAATTTTGTCCAACCCTGGAACAAAAGGTCAAAGATGAAGTTCACTTCAAAGGACACACACACATTTCTATTTGTTTGGAAGTCCAGGGCAGGCTTACGTCTGGCTTCATCTGTGTGTGTGTCTGTGAAATAAGTTCATTAGTTTGAGATGCTAACAGGCCGCCCAGTAGCTTAAGATGATTCCTGCTCTGTCTGCTTAAAGTGATGGATGAGCAGATCAGAGAGAGAGAGAGAAAGAGGAGTGAGAGATCCCTTTCTCTCTGGCTCTTGTGAGTACATCACATTGGGAACGGCAGCCTGACTTATTACACCACAGTAGTGACAAAGGACTTGCTTTCCTCTGGTTTCTTTCTTTCTTAGTTTCTTGCACATCTGTAAGACCTCTAACCCCTGATACAGTTGTTGAGGGTCCAGTAATGAATGTATATGATCTTTAACAGAGATTGCTATAGCACATGGATGTTTTATACTTGGTATAATAAGCAAAACATCACAACTTCTTCTTCTTAATCATGCACACAACCACATGCACATATATTCTATGTATATATAAAAACCAACCACTCCGCAACTACATTTATATATGAGCAAAGGGCATGTGGCTGGTTTCTGCATGATTGTTCAGGCTCATTGCACTGTAGTCACCAGCTAAGTGTGTGCATCTAAGCAGGAGGCCTGACACATATTGCAGTTATTTCATTTATTCCTCTGTTATTGGCTGGCAGACACCTCAAGCACACCATGAAAACCCGACCCATAACTCTGATATAATGATGTGCAGGGCCTGTTACTATACATTAGCACAAGCTCTGGGGAAAACCCCATCCCTCATGAGACTTTTTGAGGGGGAGAAGCGCGTGATTTGTGTGTTTCTAGAATAATTGCGATTTAAATGCCAATATCTTGGTGGGGAGAGCGGTGAAACTGCGTTCCTGCACCAAGCGCGACGTGTGTGTTCATTTTAGTGTGTTCTTGAGTCGACTGCCGTCTCCCGATCTCTGCCCACCACAAGGGTGCGAATTATAGGGAGTTTGGGGGGTCTAAGACCAATAATTAAGGCTTGAACCTCCCCAAAGGAAATAAAAACATAAGGTTGGGGGTCTCAAAACTATGTATTATTTCACATAAATATAGGTCTATACATATTTCAACATCGTTCAAAAAAAAAAAAAAGTGTTTTGTTAACCACAAAAGTTAGATCACAAGTTTTCCAGACCGCGCTAAACAGACGCTCGCAAACAGAGGACGCGTTCGCCGCCTGAGAGGATAACCATAGCAACTGATGCCCGAGCGCTTTCCGTCAGGATCCGTAGGGACAAAATATCAGTAGCCTATATTTTTTGTTCACCACTTATTTACATATGATAAGTAAATAATAAAAAGAGTTTTCTTTGAAACGTATTTACGCTTAAGTTGGCCAACAGCTAGGGGCGGGAGACATTCGGCTGCGCGAGACGAACATCAACATACTTCGCTGACAGAAATCTCTTTAAAAGTCAAACACCCTGAAACCAGCCCTACACTTTAAAATTACCATTAAAACGCAGATTTTATTAAAAACACTGCTCCAAGGTTTTAAACCTCTGTTTTTCATTAACCTCTCCTCCATGTTTTAGGAGAAAAAGTACAATACAGACTACATACCTCACTTAAACGCAAACCACAGTTATTCAACACTGAACTACATACAAACTAGAATAATTGTAGCTAATAATAAACATCTGCAAATGTTCAGTCTCCCAACTGACAGCAGCGCAGTCACCGTGAGCAGAAAAAAACGCCCGGCTTCTGCGCGCGGTTGTGCGCCACCAGCGGCGCGTCGGGATGCTGGACGCTACTCACCACCAAGACGAGTCCACGTGCGGTGTGAGGATGAGCAGGAGGAACAGCAGCGCGCAACACAACCGCGAGGACGCACGGGGACCGTAGGATGAGCCTGCGCCCTTTCTGATTATATGTCTTAATCCTGAGCCTCCGGGAGCAGCGGTGGATCTGTTGAGAATCCGGGGCGACCCAAGAACTTTACCGCAGCCAAACATAGTTGAGCGTGTCCTCCGGCGGAGTATTGTAGGAAACCGGTGTAAAGACCGTTAAGGTATGCGGGGACCTGCTGGAGTTGGGATTGCTGATAGTTGGACAAATGTAGAGCTCCGTGCGGACGATGCACGGACGGATATCATGTATCTGCCCGGATATTAGCGTGTGCCATATAAAAGTATTCCCCGAAATTTGGCAACCGCAGCAGAAATAATCCAAGCCAGACGGCAGGTTCAGAGAGCACTTTCTTTTCTTTTTCACCTCCTCTTGAGAACAGATGAAGTATCGGTGAGGTGCAATTTGATCAGAAAGAGTGCCAACTTTTCCACTTTTTCTCTCCAGGTTTTGCGTTCAGGCAGGGCTGTGAAACACGCGCCTCTCCGTTTTTCCATTGGAGTCTGCGAGCGCTGATTGCAGACTGCACGAGATAAACCGGGGCGATGAACTGTGCGAACTGCAGACCGAAGGGGTGGGCGACGGGGGGAGAGAGAGAGGGGCGATAGGAATGTTGACAGCCCGCCGTCTCTCCACTCTTATTGGGTAGAGCTCTCAGAGACCGGAGCCCCGGGGAAGCTTGAGCTCGCGCGATATACGCGCTGTTCCCTGGTCAGCGGCGATACACTCCTTTCACCTGCTGAACGACACTAAGCATCCTCATTTACACACCATTGTGGAGTTCACGCTCACAATTTCACGAACACGAAAAACAAAAAACAAGATGGGGAAGGGGGGCTGGGGGTGTTGTTATGAGACAACACAATTCTAAAATGTATTTTTTATCGTTGTCACAGCAATATACATCCATTTAAATTGTAACAATAATGTTCTTCATATAAACTTAATATTATTATTATTTTAGTGAGTTAAAACGTTGCAGTGTGGATTTCAGGGATGCCACATATTGACACAATTATTCTCCGGTCTCATGATACGCCAAATACAATCATAAAATCGTGCTACTGATACGCAGAAACTGACTTTCGCATGCATATGATACGCAGTTTTCGCGTACATACGCATCTACCCCACAGCCCTAATCCTACCCATTGAGTATCATATTATAAAGTATATCATTTAAGTATACTATACATACTACTTCATACCTGCATATTATGAAACTATGCATTTTGAAATCCCATATTATGATCGCTGTAGCCTATCTAAAAATAAAACACTTTTTACAGTCACATATTTTAATGAACAGAAGCATGCAGCATTCGCACTGATTGTACCCGCAGCTCCGAGGCCTTTGTCGTCTGTAGAGATGCGCGTGTCTGAATCATAGACTGTATAAAAGGTCTGAATACACAAGCTTGTGTTTACAGATAAGGCTCTAGAGCTTGCACGAGTGCTGCTGTGTATAAACATTGCGTGGATTCCAGTTTCAAAACATCACAGAGTTGCCTGTTGCATGACTTTCTAAGTGAAGCCATTCTCTTCATTAATGCAATGTGCAGGAGATCTAATCCCACAATAGTCTGTCTTACCTGATATAATTATCAAAGCATCCTACATTTAAATGGCTGCAGCTGCACTGCTCCTATAATGTAAGATAGACCATTTAAAGCACACAATATAAAGCAAATACACTGTTCCAACATTAGCAGCTAAAGCTCCAGATGAGGGATCTGCAACACCCAAGACTGCACTTCTGTAACACTTCACTGAGCACTTGAAAGTGAACTGACGCAGAAATAGGCCCAAATCCCTGTTGGAATTGAAACTATTAGTTAACTGCACTTTCCACCAGGGATTAAATGAACAATTATAATGTTTAGCTGTAAATCCTAAATTAGGCTAATCTTCTTGTCCTGAAATTTTCATTTGTACTTAAACTTTAGCCCCTTAGATGCTTTCGTCCACCTAAAGCTGCCATGGCTTAAAGTCTGTGAAACAGAGAGGCCTATCCACTAAACGGGGAGGAGAACATGTCAGTTCAGATGGTGATTTTATGGTTAAAAAAGAGGAATTTGCCAGCATGTTCCAGTAATTTTTAGTCCAGAAACATGTCGTTTGAGTTATAGATACATTCTTACTAAAGCAATTTACTTCATATTATTGGACAGAACAAGGCCTCTTGGGAGCTTTCAAACTGAGAGACTATACTCAAATAAAATAATTCAATATGTCTGATCTACCGATTTCTGGTTGAGTACACCTGATAAAGGCTTTTTCCAGCATCCTCTGCATATTTGACTCTTTTCCAGCAGTGACTGTATGATTTTGAGATTCATCTTTTCACACTGGGGTCAACTGAGGGACTCATACGCAACTATTTCAAAAGGTGAAAACATTTACAGATGCTCAAAAGAAAGCAACATAATGCATTATGATGCAGGGGGTGAACAATTTTTTTACATTTTTGACAATTTGCATATTCTGCGAGCGGTATGTGTGTATGTATATTAGAGCAACACAAATTAACAAGCACATTACAATGATACTGAACATTTGAGGTTTGGCTACATGCAAAATGCCATAACTCCATGTATGAGATCAGCTCACAATCATACTGTGTGTGTGTGTGTGTGTGTGTGTGTCCCTCTCTTTCTGACTGCTCTATAATAGACAGAACACACACTCAAGGTGACAAAGGAGTACAGGAACACCTGAGAGAATGAGCTCATGGTTTATTTCTGTACCTGTGTTTGTGTGACAGGTCTTAACTCTTCAGTGTCGTCAGGTTTGGCTCCATTTCAGGAATGAGGACACTGTGAGTGTCCTCCTGCCGGCCTGCTCAGAAGTCCACCGCTGGCTATTTTAGAAAGGGGCACTGGGAAACACTTACCTGATTATAAAACCTCTTTCAGCTGTTTAAGTTCTTTTAATTCTGTACTGCTCCGTATTTCCTGAAAACGGTTGTAAATTCTGACCTAAGCTTGTTTGAAAGTACATGCATATGAAGTGAAGTGTTATGAACACCTGAAAAAAAAGTACAAAACTGGTTTGGAACTCTTTGAAAAAGTGCTAATATACCTTTAAGGTACTAATACAGTATGCACCATCTAAGACTAAATAAGGTACAAAATGTTTCAGTGTTGTACTTTTTCCCCCTGAAAGTATACTTGGCCTTCCAGACTGAAGCTATTCAAATGAAAACAATGTATTTTTTTAACAACAATCACTCTGTTTGATTGATATTAAAATAATTGTAACAAAAACTGTTTAATTATTAAGAACTTTTAATTAACAATATTTAAGAAGTAACATTATTTGGACCCTTTCTATAGGAGGGAAAATATGTCATTCTACAGATTCTGCAGATTTTTCTTACAAAATCAGCACAAAGATTCCATCTGGTTATATTGTATCACAATATGGAGCTGCTGATGTTGAAAGTTATAATGCTGAAGTTTTATAGTTCTGTACAGAAAAAAAAACCTCTGTCACTGTGGGAATATAAACCCATCAGCACAGCTTTTAAAACTAATGCTGATAAAGCACAAGACTCATAGTCATGAGAACATCAATATTGCATGAATATCCATATGCACATGAAATAACACCATTTTGATGTATCTGCACAATTTTTATGTTTTTGGTAATCATTTAAAATCTTGATCTTCTGACCTGAGTAATCTAAAATCCGACTGGCTGCCATACAAATGACGAAGATGGAGATGACCAGTGCAGTGGGTGAGCAGAGCGCAAGTGACAATTAACATTAATCAGCATGTATTCATGAGCATAACTCTAAAATGAAGTAAAGGTCAATAAGAATAAAGCATCTAAATATACCTCCACTGGAAAGAGAGAAAGAAAAAAGAGAGAGAGACTGCACCATGCTGTCATCTGTCTCAGACTTTACACTAATTTATGGTCTTGTATTTTTGGATGTTCTGACAGCATGATGGAATCTATTCACATTCAGAGACTCTGATGTGACTCTCTCAATCTAAATCTCTTTCCAGCTACTGTGCAAACATACTGTACATACACTCTCTCACCCAAAGACACTTGTTATGTATCATTCAGTTATATAAGCAATGACATAAACAGTCGAGATAGAATTTATTGTTTTTTTAATAAATATGTTGTAATTTTGTAGCCTTTACTTGGTTATTTATGGCCATTTATACCACAAGTTAATAGTAAATAGAGGTATTTGTAGATTTAAGATGATTTATTACCATCTTATAGTAAGTTTTGACAATATATGTCTTAAAAAAAAATTAATGATTTCAATTGTTTCAGTAATTTGGGAGACTGTGTGTATGTGTGTGTCAGACAGGATACAGCTCAGCATTGGGAACCGCAGATGAGGAAATGATGCAGGAGAGACTCTATGTCTCTGAGTCATGCAGCAAGGGTCAATGTCATGATGCATCACCATTCGAGCATTATCTGTCCGCTGCACTTTCTGACCTTCAACTGGCTGCTGCAAAAAAGGTGACCAACATTTACATTGTGCACACACACACACACACACACACATACACACAGGATCTGACTAGGCAGTAGGAACACACAGCCTAAAATAAGTTCCCATCTCCAGACTGGGCCCCTCACTGTCTGCATCACTGTCTATCTGCTGAGAGGAGAACAGACGCATAGAGGGAGTGTCAATGCTTTATATTGGACCTCCTCTCCTCTCCTCTGTGGTTAATATGAGGAAATCTCTCTCTCTGGCACGTCGCCATCCTGCTCAACCAGATTAATGTGTTTATAACTAATTCAGCGATTTCAGTAAACAAGCCCCGGCGCAACCTCTCTCACTCTCTGTCTCTATTTGTATCCCTTCTATCTCACTTTCCTCGCAAGAGTATTACCTCTCTCTCTATATATAGTAATAAATGTGATGTTAAAAAAAAGTAATACATAAATAAATAAATAGATAAATATTACAAAATAAAAATTATATTTAGAAAAAGAAAAATAACCTGATTGATGTGCACGCTACAGCAATTAGTTTTTTTTTTCTTAGCTGTTCATCACTTTCTGTCTTTGGTGCATTGGGTAGGTTAAGCCAAAGACTGCCTGAAGACTGATAACTGAATTATCTTAGGACTGATGTGTTACAAGCCTGAATGCAAAGATACGCCACTGTTATCAATGCAAGGTTACAGGGTCAGACAACACCTGAAAAAGGCACACACACATGCACACATTTTCACACACAAACACTCAATGATAGCATGGACCGGTGTGAAAAGTGAGAGTTGGCAGGTGAAAAGAAACAAATGTCAAGTAGCAGGAATCAGAACAGCTGGAGAAGAATGATTTACATGCTGCAGTGGTGTGTGTGTGTGTGTGTGTGTGTGTGTGTGTGTGTGTCACGCATCAGTGTTTGTGTTCATGCTTTACTGTGTTTCTCAGTAAGAATAAAATCTATCTATCTATCTATCTATCTATCTATGATCTGGTCAATGATTATTATCATATAACCTCTTTTTTTTTTTGCAGATAACTCAATGCTATGGTCATGCATAGACATGGATCTGTAACTTGCAGACCACCTTACAGCACAGCAGGAAGGAACAGCCCCAGTGATCTGTATAAGATCATATCTGCTCATTCACTGCTCATGTCCAACATGTCACAGTGCCTCATGGTGTATAATGTCTGTGTGTGTGTGTGTGTGTGTGTGTGTGTGTGTGTGTGTGTGTGTGTGTGAGAGAGAGAGTTAATGTGTCTTCGTCAGCAGTGCTGTCAGCTCTGTGCAGGGTCAGTGTGTTGATGTGTCTGTGAATGTGCCTCACTTTCCCTTTCTGTCTCTCACTCGCTCACTCTTTCGCACGGTGCGGGCCGGTTTGTTGAAGCGGAGCTGTTTATTTAGCAGAATTTGCTCTGATCTCTTGCACTACAAGAGGATGCTGAATTCCAAACTGTTGCACAGTCATGTGATGGCCTGCATGTTTAACTGCGGAGCATATCTGCAAATACATATGGACTGAATGTCAGCTGATTTTGAAAGGTGAAGCGGATGAATTTTAAATAAAATGGAAGTGATCTGAAGTGAAGTTAGATTAAGGGTTTGTTCACACTGCACCCAATTCTGATTTGTTTTCAAACCTGATCTTTAATAAGGATCGAGATGAAGGCATATAGGACAGAAATTGACAGCAACTCACTGTCTATGCTTGTGTCCTTCAGGTGCTGTTAAATTTACACATTCATACGTATACAGTACTTACTGTACACAGACACTATCACTCACCATTCAAAACATTGTAAATCAATGCCACAATGCATCAGCACTGTTTTGAGTATCACAATCTCATTTTACCAAAGAGACAAAAAACCTATTTGAAATACAGTCTGCTCACACTGTCTTAGTGATTTTAAACCACATTCATGAAAAAATGTAATTTCATGTTTGTGCCGATTTAGACTTTGAACAATCCCACGCTATCTCACAACCAATTTGTATGCATTTCATGAGGTGGCTAATTCTTACACATTTGTACGACCTCACTAGTAGGATTTGTGAGGGGTAGATTTAGGGACAGGGTTGGGGTGGTCCTTTGTTTGCATTAATTAATATTTGTTTGGTAATTAATTAAGTATGTATTTTTTTTTAATTGTTGTGATTATTAGTAGTTGTTTGATGATGATTTGTATGAATTAGCCACCTCAAAAAATATGTACAAAGTGCTGTGAGATCAAGTTGCAACTATCTGGATCGCATCCAAAAATCAGATTTTTGCCGCCTGTCTAAACAAAACCTTAAAGTGAATCTTAGTTTAAATAAGATTTAATCAAATTAAAATGTGATTTCTGAGAACATACAAATATTGATTTTAATGGCAATTAAGCAAGTTAAGATTAAATAAAAAGTGCCATTAAATTGTTACTTCCAAAAAGTGGTCATCAAGTTGTTTGTTCTGTGGATCACAAAAGAACATATTTTGAAAAATGTCTCAGCATTGTTGTTTTCTCTCTCTCTCTCTCTCTCTCTCTCTCTCTCTCTCTCTCTCTCTCTCTCTCTCTCTCTCTCCATACATGGAAGTCAATTGGGTCCATTTAGTTTGAACCTCACTGTTCTTCAAAACATTGTTTGGAATGACATGACGGTAAGTAAATGCAAGAATATTCATTTTCGGGTGAACTATTCCTTTAAGAACAAAAGTACCAGGAAAATTAAACTGAAGAATTGTTTGTTATACTACATGGATATATGTTTGTGTTTTTGTGTGTGTAGATACTCTAAGGGCCGCACATGATGTTTCAGCCTGGAGGGGGTCAACATGAGAAAGCAGAGAGAGAGAGAGAGAGAGAAAGAGAGAACCTCACTCTCTGAGCGATGACACCATTTCTAACTTGCTGCAGGTGTTTGTGTGTGTGTGTGTGTGTGTGTGTGTGTGTGTGTGTGTGTGTGTGTGTGTGTAGCCTGAATGTAGAACAGGCTACAGGAAAGCTTTGATATTCGAGCCAGGACGGACCTGCTCTACACCACAGATCAACCAGCACACAGCAGAGACATATTCTGTTTCGATTTATACAAACTCTCCTTGTCTTTGTTGATGCCTGTTTCTCTCTTTCTCATTTAAAATCAAACTGATAAGGCTATATTGGCATGGCTATCAAAGAAGCAAAGGATTATTCATTACAATTATGTGTGACTAAGGTAAAATGATTGTGTCTGACTTATGTATTTTCTATGGTAAATTATATCTCTAATCAGCTGAAAGTCGAATCTGCAATTTGCTTATGGCAGTGGTTCACATTTTCTAATATATTCCTGATTTTCATTCATTCTTTACAAGTTGACATCTTAGATGAAGTTCATATTTTTTGTACATATTTTAAGAGAAAGGTTGTGTATGTCTCAGCCCAATGTTCCATACTATACAGTATTTGCACTGGATCTTTGTCTAAATATGGATTCAACAGCATCATGAATATAACAATACAATAACCAATGTGCTTGAAAAAATAAAAAAAAATCTGATAAAGTTTTTGACTGGACTGAGTAACTCATTAATAGTTTAGGTGTATGCAAATGAACTACTCATACAAAGATCCAAAGGCTTCATATTTCTGTGGATTGGATCTGATAGAGAGATTTGTGCTTAGAAGTGCTCATATTTCATCAGTCCTGCCAGATAACACTTCGAGAAATCATTTTTCCAAAAAATCAAACTGTTATTCCTCAGAACGTCCACTAAGGCTGAAGGATTTGTGTTCCTTTCATCATTCTCCAGAGACAAATGGTGAGAGAGAGTGATAGAAGCAGAGAGAAAGAGAGATATCGCATTTGGCGGGATTTCTTAACCGTGTGTTAAAACTATTGGCAGGTGATATTAGAAGATTGCAGCACCTTTGTTTCCTGAGATGGTGATATTTCTCTGCTGATGTCATTTTGATGTGATAGAACAGAGTATGTTTCTTAGTCTTTTCCTCTCTGTGTGCTACGCATGAGTTGGAAGAACATCCAGACCAAAGATCAACACCCAGACAAACAGAATAATAGATAGAGCAGCAGAATGACAGATAGATAAACTGATAAACTGATAAAGAAAGATAGATAGATAGATAGATAGATAGACAGACAGACAGACAGACAGACAGACAGACAGACGGACGGATGGATGGAGCAATAAGTAGAATGAAAAAACAATAGAACGACAGACAGACAGGCATATAGATAGATAGATAGATAGATAGATAGATAGATAGATAGATAGATAGATAGATAGACAAAATGTTAAATGATAGATAGAACAATTAAAAAATAGATAGAATGATATACAAATAGAACAATATGTAGAAGTGGTAGACAGAACTGTAGAACAGCTGGCAGAACTAAATATAAGTGGTACAACAGATACAACAAGAGATGGAATGAACGACAGAGAGACAGACAGACAAACAGACAAACAGATAGATAGACAGACAGACAGACAGATAGATAGATAGATAGATGGATGGATGGACTGTAAGTGATCCTACGCTTCTCTAGGCAAACTCTCCTTCTCCTGAAAAGGGCTCAGAAATAATTTTTTGCAGGTTGCTCTAGGGACATGGACGCTCTGACCTGAGATGGACTCTTGTGCATCTCTGCTGCTGTTTTCTGTACCTGCAGAGAAGACTGACTGAGCATCTCGAATCTCTGGGCCTCGTTTCTGGCCAGTGTCTGGCTTCTCCTCCTGCCTGCCTGAGTTATGATTTTGCAAGCAGCGTGAAACCGATCTCCATTTCAAATGGAGTCAGCCGCTGAGAAGGCCAAAAAACTTTTACCCAACTCCAGCCATATTTCACCTGAGAGAGAAAAAGAGTGAGAGCGATTGAAAGAGCGGCCACTGACCAGATCGCTCTACCATGCCAATCTTCTCCTCAAAGTTGAGTTAACATCAGATGTTTGACAGAATGAGAGATAGTGAATCGTTATCATTAACGAATTATGGGAAAAATGGTTTAAAATGAATAAAATGCACCAGTGCGCAAGGAGAGATTAGACTGAGAGAAGAGAAGGAGATGAAAGAGAGAAGGGGGAGGGCGGAGGTTAAGGTGGTCTGGTCTGTTGTAGATTACGCAGATCTCAGAAGCCTGGTCGTGCTGTTCCACAGCCCCTAAACCAGAACATAGTCTGCCCCCCACCCACCATGTGCTTTTAATAGAACCCTCGGTGGTCCCTCTGTACGTACCCTCTTTGTCTTATTTCTCTCTTTCTGTGATGTGGCTGTAGTGAACTGACAGCTTATGCCAAACTCCTTTTGCTTGCTGTGTGTTCCTCACGTCCACACACACAGACTTTCTCCCGTCCCAGCTTGATATACTGAGACAAGTAAAAGTAAGCTGTGTGTAGGTTGATTTACCCAAAAACTGTAAACACCGTGGCGCTATCAAAACACTGTTCTGTTTGTTTAAAGGGGTCATGTGATGCGATTTCATGTTTTCATTTCTCTTTGGAGTGTTACAAGTAGTCTGTGAATGTATAAGATCCCTAAAGTTGCAAAGACTAAAGTCTCAAACCCAAAGAGACATTCTTTATAAAGTTAAGACTTGTCCATGCCCTTCTTAAAACGGTTTGTTTAAACATGCCCCCACAGGTCTACGTTACTGTGTGGGAAAATTTGCATAACACTGCCCAAATGTTCATGCAAAGAAAGAAGGCGTAACTTTGATTCTCGCTGTAGTATTGTTAACGTCACTGCCATGTCATGGAGATGCTGTGGTTCGTTGTGAAAGCGAAACTACTTTGTTTGGCCTTCCAAAAGAGGACACAACTAGAAATCAGTGGTTAAGTTGTATTTACAACACTGTTCCAGAACAGTTCAACCCAAATATTGAGATGTGTGCAGCGCATTTTATGGAGAACAAGGACTGTTTCCTGGGAGAGTAGCCTACAATGCCAGTGTTCTGACAAATAATGCTGTCTCACAGGCTGTATGTACGTTTTCATATTTAAAGGATTTGCCACTGACTATTCAAAACGTGAGTTTTGAGCAGTGTAGAGCAGTGCTAGTTGTTTGTCATTTCTCCGATCACAAATGCAGACATGGTTTATGTTCACAAAACGCATAAAAAGCCAGTATAAGTCATTATAATCAGTAATTATGTCCCCACTGGATGTAACAAATGCCTCGGTTGTAATGGGTTTTATTGGTTTTGTCTCATCGCAGTATGGGATATGGCATCACAATATGGTAAGGGGTGTAACATTTCCATCAAACGCTTGAGGTATTCGGCCAATCACAACGTGCTGGATAGCTGGCCAATCAGAGCACACCTTGCTTTTCAGACCGACGAGCTTTGTAAAAAATCAATGCATTTCAGAAGGCGGGGCATAGAGGAGAAACAATAATGTACAGAATGTGGAAAATAATGTTTTTTGAACCTCAAACCGCATAAACACATTTTATTACACCAAATTAGGGGTGGGTGATATGGAAAAAATATCATATCACGGATTCTTATAGAAATATCTCGATTTTATCACGATTCTTTGTCATGTTGGTTTTACTATTTTGCAAGTTGTCTGAGCATTACAGCCAAACTAATTTCCCTATTATAAAGACTTTCAAGGTAACAAAAAAAAAAAAGAATGGCACATATTTAGGCCAAAAAGGGCGAAGATAAAAATCTTTGTTCTTATTTTTTAATAACAAAGATAAAAGAATGACAAAGATACACATTACAACTATACATAATATACAAATAAAACAAACAGTGCTTTATTTTCAGGTGCAATAGGTGTATTTAGCAGGGGCATTCAAGAAATTGTATGAACATATATAAAAACACTATATAAACTGATTCCTAAAGCAACTGTATTAAAAAAAATTAAAGGAATAGTTCACCCAAAAATAAAGATTCTGTCAGCTGTCTGTCAATTCTGTCATAGTGTTTTATTTTTATACCACCATTTACTTACTCAAAAGTTGTTTTAAATCTGAATGAGTTTCTTCCTTCTGCTGAACATAAATACTATTTTGAAGAACGTGGAAAACCAAACAGTTGCTGGTCCACAGTTACTTCCACAGTATATTTTTTGCTACAATCAAATTCAATGTAGACCAGCAACTGTGTTGTTACCCACATTCTTCAAAATATCTTCTTTTGTGTTCAGCACTAGAAAGAAATTAACACAGGTTTGGGACAACATGACAGTGAGTAAATAATGACAAATGAAATTTTGGGGTGATCTATCCCTTTAATGACAGTCGCATGTTTAATAGGCCCACTGTCTCTTTAAGACCTGCACGCATCTAATATACAGGCACGTACAGTATATGTTTTTCTCTCAACCGTTTACTTTAATTTAAGACATAACCAACTACGTCTGCATGTAAACCTTGTGTGTTTTGAAAGTATTAGCACAAAAGATAACTTACTTCAATAATCAGACGCTGTTTGACAGACGTTCAGAAAAAGCATGTCAGATCAGCACACATATAAAAAACATTCAAAAACACATGCAAATAATGAGAGCGTAACTCCTGTGAGAGTAACTCTTCCGCTTAGTCAGCACTGATGTGAATGTATATTGGCATTGTACAGTATATGACTGAAGCGCCAGAACTGCAGCTTATAGAATGTGCGCTGTAGCACGATACTACGATATTTCTTCAAAAGCAGATAGTGGAGACATTTTTATCGTCCACGATCAAAAATTGTAATATCGCACACCCCTACGCCAAATACACAAAATAATGTTCTCTTTTAGCAACGTCATATGACCCATTTAAAGGTCCCATGACATGCTGCTTTTTGGATGCTTTTATGTAGGCCTAAGTGGTCCCTAGTACTGTATCTGAAGTCTCTTTCCCGAAATTCAGTCTTGGTGCAGAATTTCAGCCACTACGAGGCAGTCCCACAATGAGCTTTCCTTAGGACGTGCCATTTCTGTGTCTGTAGCTTTAAATGCTTATGAGGTGGAGAGAGGCGGGGCAAGGTGGAGGGTGGGTGTGTGGCCTTAACCAGCTTGCGGCCACGGTACCATGCGCTAATGTTGACAGTGGATGTATCACAATGGCTCGTAGACACGCAGTCGTTCAAGCTTTTCAGTTTGACCCAGAATCTGATCCGGATGGAGTAGCACCGGATGAAGAAGTTGCAACTCAGCGGCTACAGCAGGACGTCTCCGAATGGTTAGTTTAAAATATTGTGTCTGGATATGGTACTTTAGTTGGTTTGTTTATGTATGCTGTTACAGTTATTATCATGTAGCTAATGCTAGCCTACATTGTTGGCTTTTCATGTCTCATGTTTCATGTTTTATGGCATCTCAACCTGCCAGACACAACATCAGCTCGACCAGTGGTGTGAGTTTGGGTGGGACACTCTCACATTGCGAGGTTGCAATTATGAGAAATACACACAAACAGGTCACAAATAAATTTGCAATAGTTCAAAAGTGTCACTGATAGATACAGACAAGCATAATATACTGTATAATGTATATTATGTATAATAAATTTATGTCTAAATCTGATACACACTACCATTCAAATGTTTGGGGTCAGAAAGTTTATTTATATATTTATTTTAAATAATGAATACTTTATACAGTGAGGAACAAACATTAATTGATCAAAAGTGACAGTAAAGGAATTTGTAATATACATCATAAATATCTAATTTGAAATTCTATTTTATAAAATTCTATAAAAATTACCACCTAACACTAGCATTCTCCATTCGTTTTCTATATTTTTGACTTGTTTTATTTTTATTTATTATATAAAAAAGCCTTGCATAAGGCTAACTGAGACTTGTCACAGCACTTACATATGTGAGCCTGGACCAAAAAAGCAGTCATAAGGGTCCATTTTTTAAAACTGAGCTTTCCATTGATGTATGGTTTGTTAGGAAAGGACAATATTTGGCCGAGATACAACTAATTAAAAATCTGGAATCTGAGCAAAAAAAAAAAAAAAAAAAAAAAAATCTAAATATTGTGAAAATCGCCTTTAAAGTTGTCCAGATGAAGTCCTTTGCAATGCATATTACTAATCAGAAATTAAGTTTTTATATATTTATGTTAGGAGACTTACAAAATATCTTAATGGAACACAATCTTTATTTAATATCCTAATGATTTTTGGCATAAAAGAAAAATCTATAATTTTGACCCATAAAATGTATTGTACAAAATATACAAATATACCCATGCAACTTATGACTGGTTTTGTGGTCCAGGGTCACATATTATTGCTCTTTTGTTGATTTTGATTGCTTCTATTGTCCTTGTTTGTAAGTTGCTGTGCATCACAGAAATAAATTAAATTTTTAAATGTATATTAAAATAGAAAATTGTTATTTTAAATTGTAATAATATTTCACAACATTACTGTTTTTATTTTGATCAAATGTGCAGCCTTGGTAAGCATAAGAAACTTCTTTCAAAAACATCAAAAAATGTACAGACCCCAAATTTAGAATATAGTGGAAAATAAGAGAGATAAAGTCATATTAAGGTTTTTTTTTAGAAGGCAGAAACTAGCTTCCATAAATTCTCTATCTGCATTTTCCTCACATACTGTTTGAATAAAAGGGTGTCATTTGAGATATTGCTCAGCTGATCTAGATACTGAGGGGAATGTTTTGCAGGCCTCAGTCAGTCAGCATCTAGGCCATAAACTCGAACTGAAAATATTCTGTGGTCCAAACCATCGGAGTCAAAGCAGAGGCTGGATTTGATCCTGTGTGAGTGTTCTGCCTCTCAGACGCCTCCAGTCAGCGTACGGAATGTTGCTTTCCACTTATCTGCATCTTTTCAAACACTCCCCGCTCTCCGCCGACTCCTCTCACCCTGGGTCAGTGTCCGCCAGCCTCAATGGAACGCCAAACACAAACAACGAGAGCGTCACCCTGTCAAGCCGCACGTCTGTTTGTAAACAACTGGCTGCGTTACTTCACACCTCATCACACCCACAGACAGCAAACCGAGGGCAGACAGACACATGCAACCCGGCACAGCACTACACAGCATCAGCACAATGTTGGGACACTGTACAAATTGTGAGTAAAAAAGGAATGGAATAATTTACAAATCTCATAAACTTATATTTTATTCACAATAGAATATAGATAACATTAAATGTTGAAAGTGAGACATTTTGAAATGTCATGCGAAAATTTTGGCTCATTTTGGATTTCATGAGAGCTACACATTCCAAAAAAGTTGGGACAGGTAGCAATAAGAGGCCAGAAAAGTTAAATGTACATATAAGGAACAGCTAGAGGACCAATTTGCAACTTATTAGGTCAACTGGCAACATGATTGGGTATAAAAAGAGCCTCTCAGGGTGGCAGTGTCTCTCAGAAGTCTAGATGGGCAGAGGATCACCAATTCCCCCAATGCTGCGGCGAAAAATAGTGGAGCAATATCAGAAAGGAGTTTCTCAGAGAAAAATTGCAAAGAGTTTGAAGTTATCATCATCTACAGTGCATAATATCATCCAAAGATTCAGAGAATCTGGTACAATCTCTGTGCGTAAGGGTCAAGGCCGGAAAACCATACTGGATGCCCGTGATCTTCGAGCCCTAAGATGGCAATGCATCACATACAGGAATGCTACTGTAATGGAAATCACAACATGGGCTCAGGAATACTTCCAGAAAACATTGTCGGTGAACACAATCCACCGTGCCATTCGCCATTGCCGGCTAAAAACTCTATAGATCAAAAAGAAGCTATATATCTAAACATGATCCAGAAGCGCAGGCGTTTTCTCTGGGCCAAGGCTCAATTAAAATGGACTGTGGTAAAGTGGAAAACTGTTCTGTGGTCAGACGAATCAAAATTTGAAGTTCTTTTTGGAAAACTGGGATGCCATGTCATCCGGACTAAAGGGGACAGGGACAACCCAAGTTGTTATCAGCACTCAGTTCAGAAGCCTGCATCTCTGATGGTATGGGATTGCATGAGTGCGTGTGGCATGGGCAGCTTACACATCTGGAAAGACACCGTCAATGCTGAAAGGTATATCCAAGTTCTAGAACAACATATGCTCCCATCCAGATGTCGTCTCTTTCAGGGAAGACCTTGCATTTTCCAACATGTCAATGCCAGACCACATACTGCATCAATAACAACATCATGGCTTAGTAGAAGAAGGATCCGGGTACTGAAATGGCCAGCCTGCAGTCCAGATCTTTCACCCATAGAAAACATTTGGCGCATCATAAAGAGGAAGATGCGACAAAGAAGACCTAAGACAGTTGAGCAACTAGAAGCCTGTATTAGACAAGAATGTTACAACATTCCTATTTCTAAACTTGAGCAACTTGTCTCCTCAGTCCCCAGATGTTTGCAGACTGTTATAAAAAGAAGAGGGGATGCCACACAGTGGTAAACATGGCCTTGTCCCAACTTTTTTGAGATGTGTTGATGCCATGAAATTTAAAATCAACTTTTTTTCCGCTTAAAAATGATACATTTTCTCAGTTTAAACATTTGATATGTCATCTATGTTGTATTCTGAATAAAATATTGAAATTTGAAACTTCCACATCATTACATTCTGTTTTTATTCACAATTTGTACAGTGTCCCAACTTTTTTGGGATCGGGTTTGTATGTTCAGATAGACCAGCAGGCACTTTTAATTCCATGCTGATCTAGACTGATTTAGACTGATTTGTGCTGGTCTAGTTGGTGGATTGGCATAGATATGTTTTTAGTTAGATGGGTAGTGAAGCTACTCGACCAACATGACCAGCAATACTTCCTTGAGGAAACCAGTTTTCATGATGAAGACAGTTCACCAAGGAAATCTTGCTGGTTAAGCTAGATAAAAAGGCTGTTGAAAAAAATGAGCTTCCAAGTACAGAATAGATAGATAGATAGATAGATAGATAGATAGATAGATAGATAGATAGATAGATAGATAGATAGATAGATTTTATTCTTACTGAGAAACACAGTTAAGCCTGAACACAAACACTGATGCATGACACACACACACACACACACACCACTGAAGTGTGTAAATCATTCTTCTCCAGCTGTTCTGATTCCTGCTACTTGACATTTGTTTCTTTTCATCTTCCAGCTCTCACTTTTCACACCTGTCCATGCTATCAGTGAGTGTTTGTGTGTGCAAATGTGTGCGTGTGTGTGTGTGTGCCTTTTTCAGGTGTTGTCTGACCCTGTAACCTTGCATTGATAACAGTGGCGTATCTTTGCATTCAGGCTTGTAACACATCAGTCCTAAGATAATTCAGTTATCAGTCTTCAGGCAGTCTTTGGTTTAACCTACCCAATGCACCAAAGACAGAAAGTGATGAACAGCTAAGAAAAAAAAAACTAAAAACTAAATGCTGTGCAGCACATCAATCAGTAAAAAACAGAAATTGATGAAAAGTTCACACCAAATCTGTTCATTTACATGAACTGACCAAACAAACGGATTCACTAGAGCAACTCACTTTCCAGTAGTAGTCAATTCATTTGAACATCTATATGCACCGCAAAAATTATTTCCAGAACCCTAAAAACACTTAACAGGTCATACATTTCATATATTATAAAAGACCATCTTGGGAGTCTTGCTAAGATAATTTGCACTTTAAAGTTAAATCTCCTAAACGCTAAATGCAGACAGAGATATTTTGGCATTTTCTGTATTTTGCTTTGGATTTGTTTGAGTTTTTCTACCCTCATGTTGGTTTTTGATCTTCACACAGCCTAAATGTGCTGGTGTGAGGTAGACCCGCTCTGCGATAAGGATCTCTTCCCTCTGAGGGCCATTTCAAATCACTAATACAAAATCAAGACTAATACCAGATCCTTTGAACTCTTTGATTTTTTTTTTCTCTCAGAGCCTGTATCCTGCAGTCATACATATAGATTCAATCATGCTGGATTTTACACTAAAACACATGCTGAATTCTTTGGGTGATGGTTTCTGATTATGATCTGACAGTTTTGCAAACTTATATTATTATGCTAGAGAACATCTTTATTCATTAATATAAAATGAATTGTGAAATGCCCTGTCATGAAATCAGTTTAGGTATTTGTGATCTTTGGTGCCTGTTTGTTAGCTTTGAGACTATGTTTATATGTTGTGTTATTTAGTGATTGTTTGTTTATATACAGGTGTAAAATGTACAGTCTAACCTTTCTTGGAAACCTACCAAAATATTAATGATTCACCATCTGCACAGAGGTCCAATAAAAATCCCTACTTCTTCAGCACAATCAGCATATTTTTTGGGTGCTCTTCTTAACAGTTTTGAGCATCTATCTACAATGCTTGATTCAGAATGAGTCCTATTAGCAACGTAATATCACATGTATCAATGTAATTCATCTCACTCCTCCCACCCACACACACACATGCACACAGACAGACAGTCACACATACATCCAAAAGAGTTCTGTCTTATGTAATGACATTTCTGTAATCTAGAAGGAAACCAGTCATGCCAGTATACATATGTACTACTAAACACATGCACACAGCACTTTAATTTACACTGGTGAATCCATCATGCAGAGATATTCTCCATGGTGTGCAGAGTTATGCTGAGATATGCGGGTTGGCTGCTTTAAGCCTGTCGTTAATGGTCGATATATCACAGAGTTGTAAACATTTTTTCTGCTCTGGATCCCACTGCTCTGTTCACACAGACGTTTACCATCTATTAACAGGAAAAAGACAAGCGAGAGAGTTACACAGAAGAGGGATCTGTCACTGCCACAGAGAGAGTCTGAACTATGTAGGAGAAGGATCACTGTCACAGCGAGAGATAAGCTCAAATCACTGTCACTGAATGAGAAATCAGCTCAATGAGAGGGATCAACTAAAGTCACCATCAGAAAAAGAAAAAAAAAGATTTGTTCAAATAGAGTAATCAGCTCAAATCACTGTCCCTGACAGAGAGATCAGCTTGAATCACTGTACTGTAAGGGGGGTCATCTCAAAGACTGAAATCACTGTCACTGACAGAAAGATCAGCTTAAATCATTGTATTGAAAAGCAGGTCACCTCAAAGAGAGGAATCTGCTGAAATCACTTTCACTGACAGAAAGATCAGCTCAAAGAGAAATTTCAGCTCAAATCGCTATTTTGAAAAGCTGCTCAGCTCAAGCAGAAGGATCAACTAAAATCATTAACACTAAATGAGGAATTAGCTGAAGGACAGGGATAAGCTCAAATCACTGTCACTGATAGAGAGATCAGCTCAAAGAGAAGAATCAGCTAAATGAACCATCACTGAATGAGGAATTAGCTCAATTACGGGGATCAGCTTAAGTCATTGTTATAAAGAGAAAGATTTGTTCAAATAGAGAAATCAGCTCAAATCACTGTCACTGAAACACTGACCGGTATCAACTCAAGTCACTGTCATATAGAAAAGGATTAGTTTAGACAGAGTGATTAGCTCAATTCCCTGTCCCTGAAAGAGAGATAAGCTCAAATAACTGTATCAAAAAGCTGATAAATTAAAGGGAAAGGATCAGCTAAAATCACTATAACTCAATGAGGATGTAGCTCAAGGATAGAGATCAGCTTAGATCACTGTATTGAAAATTAGATCAGCTCAAAGAGAATGATCAGCTAAAATCACTTTCACTGAAAGAGGAATTAGCTCAATTACAGCGATCGTCTAAAGTCACTTTTATAAAGAGAAAGGTTCGGTCAAAAAAAAGAAATCAGCTCAAATCACTGTCAATGTAAGGGGGATCACCTCAAAGAGAAGGATCTGCTTAGATCACTGTCACTGACAGATCAGCTCAAGGAGAAATATCAGCTCAAGTCACTGGCACTGATAGAGAAATAAATTAAAAACTGATCAGCTCAAGGAGAAGGATCAGCTACAATGACTATCAATGCATGAGGAATTAGCTCAAGAGCAGAGATCAGCTCAAATCACTGTCAATAAATAGGATCAACTAAAGGCATTGTCATATCCACCTTATTTTTGGGCTTTTGTAACTTGAATGTACATGATCAGCTCAAGGAGAGAGATCAGCTCAAATCACTGTCACTAAAAAGAGACAAACTCATTGAGAGAGATCAGCTCAGGACAGGTCACTGTCACAAAGAAAGAGTTAAGCTCATGTCACTGTCACTGACAGAGAGATCAGCTCAAACCATCACAAGTTCGCCTGCCTATCTAGTCCTGATGGTTAATGGTAAACAAACTTGGCTTCTTGTCCTAAATGGATCGGCTTGAACCTGAGGATCGTCTTAAACACCAAATTAAACACCCCTAATGCGGTACTACCTGGAGGAAGAATAACAGAAACAGAGGAGATGGGGAGGTGGAGGGATGCCGGAAAAATTGACACTGGGACAGTGCACTGAGTGCTGCTTATATAGGCACATAATGATGATTGACAGGACTGAATGAATAGGCTCCTACGTTTAGATCTTCATATTGAAAAGGTGATCAGCTCAAGGAGTCAGCCCAGCTCAAATCACTGCTCATGTGACTATATGATGAATAAAGTTTTAGATATACAAGAAAGGGAACAGCTCCAGCAACAGAAAGAGGTATATGGAAAAGAGACTAGGGACTAAAAGGGACTCCTTTGATCCATCATGACTTTTTTGGGGAGAAGTACAGCATGGCTCTTAACCTTCTCATGACTTTCCTAGTTTTACAATCTACAATACACATTCACTCACACACACATAGACACCATAACCTGCCCATCACCACTTTAGCATTCCTTAACAAACACTCTTTCCTTTCCTGTCATCTCCCACTCTCCCTCCTCCTTCCTGCTCTCTTTCCCAATACTCAGAGGAAGAATAGCTCGTAAACAGCGCTGTAAATAAAGGTAAAGCTTGTAAACAGAGAGATTATCAGTCCAAACAGTCTATAAAAATGGAGTCTTAAAGCATCAAAGCCAGAAGGAGATGAGAAGCTTTAACATCTTTTCAGAGAAAGAGACCAAAGACAGACACACACCCTTCATGCAAACTACTTACATAAACAACCACAAATTTAGACTTCATCTATCCTACACACACACACACACACACACACACACACACACACACACACACATACACAAGCATACGCGCACACATACACTCAAACGCTGGCTATAGCACACTTGGCCTCATCTGTTGTGCACACAGTAGTAAGAGAACGGCTTATATGGCTGGAGAATTCCTCTACAGGTGAAGATAAGGGTCTAATGATGGAGTGTTGGCCCGGCAGGGTGCACTCATCCTGGGGAGGGCAGGCAGCTGAAGAGGGGCTCTCCAGTCTGTCTGGGTCATAAGAGGCAAAAGCAGGAACTGATAAGAACCTCAATCAGCCTCTTTACCACAGACAGACACACTCTTAACATCTATCCACCCATATCACCTTTATCACAGTGAGAGTGTGTGTAGGGGTTAGAGAATTAAAAAAAAAAATACTACAGTAGATACAAATACTAATTTTAACTGGTCAGATGGTTAACATTTATATTAGACCCGCTAAATGTAAATTTGACTATATAATATGAATGTTTAAATGTTCAGTCAAGTGCATTTAATGATAAAACTGAATTTGATTTACAAGAGACTTTTAGCCATTATTAAAAAAAGGTTAAGGCTGACATCTAGTGTTTGATATGAGCAATAGCCTACATCAATTCATGCCGGTTTAAAGCAAATTAAAATATAATTTTGCAGTTAATAATGCACTTATTCTTCCTTAAAATTTATATATATTTTACATATACGTATATACATTTTATCTAAAAAATGTTTACACTGTTTAAAAAGACTCCAATCATATCAGTAGCTTTAAAGTTTTTTCTTTCTTTCTATCTCTTAGATAGGCGCATAGGGTCACCTTAGGGGTCATTATATTAATACTGCCTAATACTACTGACCTTAGAGCCATTTATGCTTACAAATTATTATTATCATTATTAGTATTAGTATTATTGTTGTTGTTATTGCTGTTACATCAATCTGAATCTGCCAAGGCCGGAAATGCCATAGACACACAGGAGGGAAATACAGGTTTTTGTCAATAATTTCCTGTAAGTAGCCTATATCAGTGTTTGCTGTACCACTTTTCAAAATGAAAAGGTATTTTACCTGACAACGTGAGTTTCCAGCCTCCTTCGAATGGGATGCAATAAGGCAATA
The DNA here is from genome assembly GCF_018340385.1 of Cyprinus carpio. Classification (NCBI taxonomy): domain Eukaryota; kingdom Metazoa; phylum Chordata; class Actinopteri; order Cypriniformes; family Cyprinidae; genus Cyprinus; species Cyprinus carpio. The sequence goes on along the minus strand of NC_056604.1, from coordinate 13,612,589 downwards.
TTCCGCGAAATGCGCAAAAGTTCCAGAGTAGTCAGATACGAACCAACGACTCTCGTTCAACAAACGAATCGGTTCCTTTTAGTGAATCGTCATACACATAAAGCACGAACAGCGTGGCCGATTCTCTGAGTCGGTTCTTTTGAATAATTAAAAAAAACGAGTCACCTGTTTGGTACGGTTCGAAACAATTAAGAGAGAATATGTATTAAAATAAGCACAGTGGTCAATATAAATGTATACCCATATGAATCAAAATCCTGCAAAAGCCTGGAAACCTGGGCGTATTACAGAATGTTTCTTATCTTAAGGTCTTAAATTAAAGCTGCAGACCGTAATTTTTGCCTCTTTATCGCCATCTCTGTTTGAAAACCCGCAATTGTAGCTTTTTGCGGAATTATCTTCCTTGCGTGGGTTGTGCGCTGGCACGGCACCTCGGATAAATCTAATGTTTTGAGCAGTATGTGTGGCTGTCAATTACCTCACTGATGTGGATATTCAGTGTACTTCAGAATTACAGATTCTAGCCTACGTCTCGGAATATGACACAAATAAGAATTTTCACCGGATATTGTCATCTGTAGTAAGTCTGCCACGTTTGTTCTGACCAACTGAGGAAAAAAGCATTACAATAAATCACGCTACCAATGGTGATTTAATCTAAATGAGCTCATATCACATCAAGCCGTGCAAATTATTATTATTGTTATACTTTATTCTCAAATTGTTAATGTTAACAACATCAGCATTATGTGACTTGTGGATAGCGATAGGCCTATGAATATGCAATTTCCTGATCAATTCTCTACTGGAAACAATTGTACTGGATCTATTTTCTAAAGGAAATAGTGATCATGAGTCAAGTAAAATAAATATTGATTTTGGTGATCTAATCATTAAAGGATTGCAGGTGGAAGAAAGCTGAAAAGTCAAAAAGCAAGCGAAAGTGGAGCGGCGCCGCCGTACAAAGAAGATACCTGGAATATTGGCAGAACATGAATTTTAAGATGAGAACTATAATAAAGTTGATGCGAAAACAGTAAACTCTGAATAAGAAAATAATGAAACTGTTAAGAGAAATGGCTGCATAAAATAAGTTTAATTTTGAGTTGCAAAAATACAACAGACTATGTGAATATAGTAGTAGATTTCTGTACAGTCTAATCTCTAATTATCATACCACTAGAATTTGAAGTTGTGATGGAAAACTGCATACATTTAAATTAATTTATTTAACAGATTTGAATTTTATTCAATAATATGTGTCCTGAATTACATGAGAGTAAAACCTGAATTTAAATGTCCATTTAGAAATCAGAAACAAGACACACCTTTTGAAGTTGAAACAGAAGACTGTTGTAGGCTATTCATTTTAAATGAATTTATTAACAGATTTGAATTCAATTCAGTAGCATGCATCCTGATTTACAAATGAGAGTAAAACCTGCATAGAAATGCTCCTTTAGCCCCAATTAACATGCCACAACTTTTGAAGTTGAGATGGAAAACTGTATGTATTTTAAATTAATTTATTAATTTATTAAAGGTTTATTAAATGTCAAACTCAGTCAAAACAAATGCAGTATCTTCCTCTAGGGGGCAGTAATACTGGAGACCCTTTTGAAGGTTTCGCAAGTGGTTTTTGAACGTCATAAGCATGACTTCTGCATCTATTTTGACAATGAAAACTACTGCAAAATGTTCTTTGAGAAATCTGTAACAAGCCACAGCCTTTGAAGCTGAGGTAGAAGATGGTATTTATTTAAAACTAAATTATGTAGGCCTATTTGTTTAATTTTCTTTAGTTTGTGTTCAATTATAGTTCTGTGGCTAAAACCACCATCAAAATGTTTGTCTAATCTGTAACAAGACACACCCATTGAAGTTGTGTAATAAAACTGTCATAAATTAATTTATTAAAAATAAGATTTTCAAATTCAAGTCAGAACGACTGCAAAACAAGACTTTGAATTGTTGAATTTCAATAGCATGTTTTCTGTTATAGTTCTGTGACTAAAAAAAATGTTCTTATAAAACAGTAACAAGGAACACCATGAGGTTGATACAGAAAAGTGTATTTATCTTAAATGAATTTATTTATTGGTTTAAATTTTAATATCGTGTACTTTTTTGATGTCATACTTCTGTGAAAACAGCGAACATTAAAATGAATCAGCCTACTGCATAGCCACTGGATTATGGAATGGCAATGATTTTTAATAGTTTTTTCGTTTATTAATATATCTATTAATATTTATGATATAATAATAACCACTATCGCATATCTTGTTTACAATATTTCTTATTTAAATGAAGTGTGCGTTATCAGTGCTTGTATTTATATCCTTCAAAGACCTTGTTGCACAAATTGCTCTTGGTTTGTAAATTGTAAAAAAAAAAAAAAAAAACTTCCGGTGGGAAACATTAAACGTTTTATCATGTACGTGTACTTTGTAGACGGTCCCTAGCTGGCCTGAACTCTAGCTCGCTGCTGCTACAGACTTTACGCGGTGCAACATTTCGAGAAGGAAGTTAATAAAATAAACTGCGATGTGTGCTCAGTTTTACGGTCTAATACTTTTCAAATAACCCATTTTTATACAGTTATACCCATCCACTAAGAATTTATTGATTTTTGATTGAATATCTGTCTAATATCCAACGTCGAACCAACTTTACGTCGGTAGAAGAATAATCCATCCGTAGATTTTAAGTTTCAGTTTCTTCCGTTGATAACTGCTTCCGCAGAAACAGCTGCACTAGCTTCATGAAAGGCAGTGTTCATCACCACAGAACTCACGATACCATAGCTCAGAAACATGAACAGGAAAAACAGAAAAAATCAGCTCTCTAAGGATGATTTGCGTGCCGTTGGATTCGACTTTATTGAATTTCTGGCGGAAAGCAAAAGGAGAACTATTACTGACAGAACCATTCTCAAAAACATCTACAACGAAGAGTTCCGACACAGGTAAACATTTGACGTTTTCACAGATTTTAAAATGGTTATTATTTTTTATTGTTTATAATATTCCATTTACGTAGCCTACACTTAAATCGATATAATTAATTTATAAACAGACATTTATTTAAAGGGGCCGTGGGTCAGTACTATGTAAACCAACACTGTTTTCTATGAGTTTATATTTATTTTCATTCATTTTTATCCACAGGGATGGAGTCAGAGACCCAAACTTCTCTTCAATCCTCTTTGTATTGAGAAATTGCAACAAAGCACGCGTCACCAGATCAGGACATGTTTACTTTAACTCGAATGTAAGAACATTTCTTTTGATTACCACTGCAATTCTGTTTTGGATGCCCATTTAGTTTGATTTCTGTATTGTCAGTGTCCGTATGTGCTTGGCTTGTACAGAATGGTGGTTTTTTTGACACGTCTAGTACCACCGAGAGTCTGAACATGTCTAATATTGTAGACTGGTGCTTTTATGAAAGTTTATCATCTCATAATTCTATGCAGTTTATGTAAAGTTTTTAGTATGTAGTATTTGTAGTATTAGTAATGCAAACCTCATTTGTTTTTTGGAATGTAAAAGCCTGAAGTGTATACTTTCATTAATATCAAACTGAATCAGAGTTGATAGAAAATAACACTAAAGTCAGTGTCATGTAAAACAATAGGTAGACATGTGCACATTTTCATGCCCATTATTATGCCTTACTTTATAGCATGACATAATTTAAGTCTTTCACCTTGCTGATGTATCAATTCCAAGACAACTGTCATATGCTAGGATGAATTAAAACTTTAACTTCCATCTCACTCAAGCTAATTCATTTTTATGAAAAGTCAAAAAAGATAGTGGTGCAGATGAAAATAGTAAATCAAGATTACTCAATCTCTGAAGTTTCTTGGGCGTCACCTTGTCTGCTTACTTTATAATAAGTGAAAAAACCATACCAATATCCACTCTGCCATTTCAGACAAGGTCAGTAGTGCCCCCTTGGAAAATGAGTCTCTTACTGTCTCTGAGGAATTCTTCGGAGAAAGACACATTAAAAGAGAGAGACAAAACATGCGCTTAGCTATTTAGACATACACCCTGAAAAGCAGCTATGAAGGGCATGATTAATTATTTTTAATGGTCAAAAATATCTGCAATTTTAAAGGCATAGTGAACCCAAAAATGAAAGTTCTGTTATCATTTACTCACCCTCAAGTTATTCCAAACATGTGTGAGTTTCTTTCTCCTGTTGAGCACAAAATAACTTATTTATTTATTTATTTATTTATTTATTTATTTATTTAATGTTGGCAACTATACTTCTAAAGTAGAGGTATGGCTTCTAAAGTATGAAAAAACATACTATGGTAATTAATGGCTACCAGAAACTTTAGCTACCAGCATTCAGGTTGAGGGTGTGTAAATATGAGAGAAAAAAAATCCTCAGATTTCTAGGTAGAATTATTATTCATGAAACAACATAGTCATAAATAATATGAAACTGGGATGACTGGCTTATCAGATCTGGGGAATTTATGATTTTATTGCCCTGTCATAAATATGTGTTGGTTATACAGGGCTCATCAATATGGAAGGCCTGCTAGTGTGGGGCAAGTGTGACACAGTTTCAAGTCAGCTGATGCAGCACTTGTTCTTTCAGGCCAGGTTTTGTTAGAATTGTAAAAAATGACTCTTAAAAGCATTGGTAATATAGGCTATATATGCATGATTCATTTAGTTGGCAAACATTTCTAGTTTTTTTTTTTTTACGTTTAAGTTTTCTTTAGAATATTTATATTTTAGTTAATTTCAGATATATTTCAGTATAAGTCATTTTCACCATGCTCTTTTGTCACTTAGTATTTTATTTTGGTGTGTCAATCTATTAGATAACTTAGTATATAAAACCATGACCATGACACTTCTTTTTAGAGTTTTATTTTACATTGATCACCATTAGGAAAAATCACAAACATTTTAGCTTAAAGGCTTTCTTCAGTGCATCTATCAAATTCAATCCCTCCACCCATTTTTTAAATCATTAATTATATTGACATCATCATTCATTAACCAGTGTTTAATCTCTAAAAACACACGTCTTACATTTAAATGCTGGACAATTTCCATTTGTGTACAACACAAACCTTGATGTCATCAATATAATGAATGCGCTAAAAAGAGTGCGGATCATGATTTTATATACTAAGCTTTATTTCAGTAACCAAAATTGAGCAAAAATCTGAAATACTGGACCAACCGAAAAATCAAGTAATGATCAGTTACAGGTGGTGATTTTTTTTTTTTTTTTTTTTTTTTTTTTTTTTTTTTTTTTTTGCTGTCTTTAAGACTTATATGTAAAAACTCTTCACATGTGAACTGAGAAACTGAGCTGCAGGTTGTAATGGGGCATTTCATTTTCTAATGGGGCATTTCTAGGTCCGAGTGCTGCACGATCAGTGGTTTATACCCCGTCCCAGACAACAAAACCAAGCTACTCCCCCTCTGAGTAATGGTAGCTCGCCGCCACCCGCTAGTGCCCAGGTTCCTGACCCACCGTCAGTGCCAGGGCCAGAAGATGGAGTCAGAGGAAGGAGAAAACTGTCAAAAGCCCTCCTGAAGAGAATAAACAATACAGAAAGGTAAGCTGGTCTGAATGACAGGTACAAGCCAAGCTCTGAAAATACACAGAATGTGAAATACAAAGAGTATCACCTTCATACATTACAGCCTGCTGTCATTTACAATGTAGTATTGTTCTTTGGATTCCCATTTTATATTTTACAACATCTGAGTATGAGAAGCTCTGTTGCTGCTCTTTGCCTTCCCAGGTCTGTGTTTATCGCTGATAAAAGTGGGGTGCGGGTGTCCTCAGAGCTGCAGACAGAGGATGGCATGATTCAGCTGTTTGTGGAGAAGGAAGAAATCCGTGAACTAAAGCTGTTTGTGGAGAACACGGGTCAGGAGGCCGTGTATTTCACATACTACACTGCTCTTCACTGGCTGCAGTATTTCATTCTGGAAGACAGCAGAAGAGTCACACGTAACAATCCACACCGTCTGGAGCCATGTGAGTGCAACCAATCTGTACAGGAGAAACTGGTGTTGGTGTTGTTTCTAGGTTTCATTTGGTATCATGCTAGTCTCTGACTTTATGATGTATTATAAATAGAAAATGTTTTTTGGATCCACTGTGCAGTGGTTAGCATACATGCCCTTGACATGTTGGGCTGTGATGCTAAGGTAAGTATCACAGGTTTGAACCCAACTTGTTGCTCTCTCTCATTTTTGAAAGGTGAGAAGTACGAGGTGACCTTAAGATTCAAAGCAGAACAGATAGGAGTCTATCCTGCCACTCTGGCATTTGAGTTCAAGGAAAACACCCAACCCTCCACCCATCCTTTCCACATTGTTCGGTTCATTCAGGCAGAGTACAGGTCCGAGCTTGCAGCTCAGCTGGGTCCAGAAGCACCATTCAGACCTAAGAGGCTTGAGACCTATGAACCTGCGAGGTGCAACATAGATGAGGGGGTTCCACCTGAGAGGTGAAAGAAAAAACACTCTTTTTAAGAATTTAATAAAAAAATGTTGTTGTTTATATTTGTACAGAAATCAAAAGTTTTTCTCACATTTGCAGTTTTACTAAAAACTTTTTGAAGTTTGTGGTGCCACTGGATAATTACACTCGTCCTTCTTACATCTCTGACTTAGCCGAGGTCCTAAAAGGCAGTTTTTCTTTCCCGAAGCTCCAGGAACAAAAGTTAGTAATCTCTAGTTGTGCCTAATTGTGATTTTAGATCTTAGACCTGTTACTGAATGGTCCAGAATCAGCTCTCTGCTTGAACATGTATAAAGGAAGCTATTGTTACTGTTCCCCTTGTGTGTTTGGGGGTTTTTAGGTCACTGCTGGAGAGTGATCTGGGTTTTCATAACTATATGAAGCGCTTTGATTTACTACTGTATCTGGAGGAAGATCAAATGCGTCTTGACATCAAGAGGTATAACAAAGATGATGTGTCCATGGTGAAAGACTGTGAGAACAAACGACTGCTGGTCTTAGAGGTGAGTGCCATTGTTTAATTATTTGTATTATTAAACCGTGTGATTATAGCTGCATCCTAAAGTTGAAAAATGCTACCTTTGGAGGATACATTTTAAGGTAGGAAGGCAGCAAAGCAAATCTTATCCAATGTTAACTTCACTTCCTGCCTGCTGAGATGCCTACATCTGATTTTTGAAGCCAGCATAGATGTGGCTATCCCACAATCCTGTGTGTTCAATTCTGTGACAGCTGAGCTAAAAAATAAAGATGTCGTCTGAAAGTTGCAGTTGGTGTTCATTTTGTGTGTAAATGTCCATTTTTGATTGTTGCACTTGTTCCACTTTTGAAGTCATTTCTAGCAGAAAATTTGTATTGTATTAATTAAACATTCTCCAAGTTATCGCCAAAACTATCTATTTTGCAAAGCTCACTCTGCCAACAAAGCTGACTCTGTTTTGTTTTTGATATTTGTTTCGCTATGTTGCTTTGTGTGCAAACACTGCCTGCAGAGTCATTATCTAATAGGGATGACACATGCATGGCTCTTAAAGGGACAGTGCACCCAATTATTTACTTTAATTTGTTAATCTTCTCCATTAAGTGTACTACAATGAAAAAAAAAGACAGCAATGTTATTTTTGGGTGAACTGTCCTCTTAAGTAATATGTGCTTTTTTATTTGTTGGAAAGTATAATGTGTTGAGGTCATTTTGTTGTTATGTTAAAGCTCCCTGGTGTATCAGAGAACAGACCATCAGTCTTGAGAGGAGATCACCTGCTTCTCACCAAAAGCGAGGAGGTCCAACTCTCAACTGTGACCAAATACAAGGGCTACGTTCACAGAGTGGAACTGGATCAGGTCAAACTGGGCTTCTCTCGAAGGTATGAAGTATGAGGAATTCATGACAGGTGTAATTTGAACATCAGAACATTGAAGGAGTATTAAATAAAACAGGGTTGATATTGTCGGGAATCAAAGTTCCAGATATAAAGAGCTTTATGAACTATAAAAGCATACTGTAATTTCCAGAATGCAAAACTACTGCTCAGTTTCTCAGTTCACATTTGAAGACTATTTACATTCAAGTCTTAAGGAAAAAGCCATTAATAAATAATTAACATTAATACAAATGTAGCATTTGTTAAAATGTTGCAGCTCAATCAAAGTGTTTTAAGCTAAGGAGCACACTTAAAAATTGCTGAAAAAGGGTCACTGAAAAGGGTCTGTGGTAGATTTCCTCTAAGCACCTGACTTAAGTGAACCTTTGGGTATCTCAGGTTGATGCTTACAAATTTTTCCTCCAGCCAGGTCTTGAGTCCAAATCTTGCCGAGTTGGACAATGTTTCGTCCTTATGAACACTATCAAAAGCATGACAAGTCATTACATCATTTTTCTCTAATATGATTGGTTCTTCGTTTGTGCAAATCAGCAACAGCATAGTTTCCAAAAAAAAAAAAAATTTCAACATTGATAGTAAGAGTTGTTTTTTTTGAGCAGCAAATCAGTATATTAGAATGATTTCTGAAGGATCATGTTACACTGAAGACTGGAGTAATGGCTGCTACTGTACCATCACACAAATAAATTAAATTTTAAAATATATTGAAATAGAAAACTGTCTTATATTGTAATAATATTTCACAAGATTACTGTTACTGTATTTTTGTTGACATCATAACCTAATGCAGCCTTGGTGAGCATGAGAGACTTCTTTTAAAGGGGTCATATGATGCGATTTCAAGTTTTCCTTTCTCTTTGGAGTGTTACAAGCTCTTGTTGCATAAAGAAGATCTGTAAAGTTGCAAAGACTAAAGTCTCAAATCCAAAGAGATATTCTTTATAAAAGTTAAGACTCTGCCACACCCCCCTAAAACGGCTTATTCAAACATATAAACATATCTACGTCACTATGTGGAAATATTTGCGTAATGCCACCCAAATGTTCACACAAAGAAAGAAGGCGTGTTTTCAGTAACAGCAGTTAGTGTTGAAGCAGCCATGTCAGGGATCTGCTGTGTATATCTAGGCGAAAGCAAAAGCACTTTATTTGGCCTTCTGAAAGTAGATGCGTTTAGGAATCTTTAAGATTACTTACAACAGAACAGCAACGCATTTTATGGACGACCGTTTTGTGAAAGATGAAGTTCGCGATTATTTTGAAAGATGAAGTTCGCGATTACGGAAAGGAGGGACTTTGTAGAAAACGACGCGTTTGAGAGAGGCAGGGCATAGAGGACCTTCAATAATGTACAGTATTTGAAAAATGTCAACATATTCTGTTACACCAAATACACAAAATAATGATCTTTAAAAAGCATCATATGACCCCTTTAAAAACACAAAGCAATCTTACAGACCCTAAAATTTAAAAGATAGTGTCAAACATCAAATGCTTCACATACATAAGGTTTACAAAAATATGCCATGTTCACTTGATCTTATTTTGCATATTTGTTTAAAGACCAGATTTAAACTTTTTGTATATGTGTGTGTGTGTGTTTTATGTGTAAAGGCTGCTTGACGGTTTCATAGATAATATGAAATTCCGTGTGGAGTTCACAGTGAATCGTCTTCCGTTAAGACTGCAACACAGAGCTGTACACATGGCGGTCCAGCACGAGCTCAGAGATGTGCTGTTCCCTGTGGGCTCAAGGAGCTTGAACCCTGAGTCGCCACCTACACTGAAGTCAGTAAGACACATCTGTACTGAATTTGTGCAACAAAATCAAATTTTAGTGAAACTTTATGGAATACTTCAGCTGGATGTGTATTTGTGTGTTTGTGGGGTGGGTGTCTATAGGCTCTTTGATCAAAAGCTGGAAAAGAACCCCGAACAGAAAAATGCAGTATGTAACATTGTGGCTGGTACGTCTAAGCCGGCACCATACTTGGTGTTTGGACCTCCTGGGACTGGTAAAACCGTCACGATAGTGGAGGCCATTAAACAGGTAAAGCTGGTTATCATACTCAAATAAATATACACCCAACAGACACACTTACATGCAAATCATCTCATCATGTCTGCATGCAAAATTGAATAAGCAGAACAGCTTTTGTAATTGATTTTTCTATTTCTTTTATCTTTCATCTCGCAGGTGGAGAAGAATATACCTGGTGCCTGCATCCTAGCTTGTGCTCCATCTAACAGTGCAGCTGATCAGCTGTGTGAAAAGTTGATCACTAGTCAACATGTTGATGCACGGAAGATATACAGAGTCTACGCTAGCTCACGCAATCCAAAAGATATCCCTAAAGTCCTAGAGGTTAGTGCTTGTCTGACTTTATTTATTAATTAAAGGTTTGATTAAATGAACTAAATAAAAAATACAAAGATTTGATGAAAAATATAAAATAACAATGGGACATTGTTTACATTTTTTGAAACAGAATTTCACATAGACTAAATATAATATAAATATTTTAATAAAAATAAGTGAAAAATAAGTCAATTGTATCACTCAGATGTGGTTTATTTAGCCATATTTGGAAAAAAAAATTACATTGTTAAGTTAAATGTAAAAATGGTTTTTTTTTCTTTCTCTTTTTCCCAAAGCTTACAGGGCCCAATATGTACGTGTAACATTTTGAAATACTGAAACATAATGTAACCTTTGAACCGTTTGTTCAAAAGACTAACGTGAACGCATGATATTTTAATTTTTTTAGGTTCATATTATTTTTTTTAATAACAGCAATTTGTAGGCAGGATATGACATTCTTTTAACTCATTAAAATGTAATGTAAATACTATAGTTTAATGTAAATAAAGAGAGAGAGAGAGAGAGAGTGTTTTGAGAATGACTTTTGTGTGTGTGTAGTTTTTGTTGTTATTTTTTGATTGTCTTTTTGTCTTTAGAAAAACAGTAATGTGGAGGGAAACACAATTATTTTCCCATGTAAAGAGGATCTAATGTGCTACAAGATCCTAGTCAGCACTCTGGTCACCGCTGGCAGGTGAAGGGCTTCATCTTCTACAAACACAATGAACTCACTCTCTCCCACATACACATCATAGCAGTCAAAAGATAAAGAGTGTACTGTATGTTTGTGTGTATTTGGTAGGCTGGTCAGTGGGGGTTTTCCTATAGGTCATTTTTCTCACATCTTTGTGGATGAGGCGGGACATGCTGTGGAGCCAGAGGCCATCATCAGTGTGGCAGGTGGAGTGCTTCACAGAGTAACATGAAAACCTTCAGATCTTTCATTTAAGATCAATCTGTGGTAGCATTTCATTCATGTGTGTTTAGGACTGCTGAATGCAAAGACTGGACAGCTTGTTTTGGCTGGAGATCCCAAGCAGCTGGGGCCAATCCTGAGATCTCCTTTTGCCATTAAATATGGACTTGGTGAGATGAATAATAACACACATACAGTACACACTCGATTCACTTTGTAATTTACATTGTAAATGTGTTTGTAGGTCTTTCCTTGCTGGAGAGGCTGATGACACAGAATGAACTTTACCAGAAAGGTACTACTGGATACGACAACCGTTATGTAACCAAGCTGCTGCAGAACTACAGGTCTCATCCATCCATTCTGAAGATCCCTAATGAGATGTTCTATGATGGGGAGTTGATGGCATGTGCAGATGAGATGATCTCCCACCAGTACTGCATGTGGGAGCACCTGCCAAAAAGAGTATGAGATATCCCAGACACACACACCTGATAAATGACTAAATGTAAATGTAATGAAAATGTAAACATCAGTTCAGGAATGTCAAGACAATGCATTTTTGTTAGGTTAGGTTATGATGTTATACAGTTGCTATATGCACTCAGGATGACACATCATTGGGAATGTGCTGATATTGTTTGGTCTCTGGGTGTGTTTTATACCTAGTCACCTGACTCTCTCACTCATGTCTAATTGGCAGCTACTTTCTAATGCAGCATCTTTTTAAGTCACTCAAATGTTTAAGGTAGAAGACTTGAGGTTGAGGCTTGGGAGCATGTCAAATTTCACTGAAATAATTTATGAAAGTTGTGTAACGAGTCAGAGAAAACTTAAAGTTGCTTATTGCCAGTTTTCTCAAAATTTAGTACACAGAGTATGAATATATCCATTTTTGTAATCAGATTTGACATTAGCCACTGAAATCTGATTGCTGGCGTACATGTTTTTTGGGTCGCTGTGATATGGATGTGTGATTATTAAACATCAAAAGGCTATGAATCAATTAAATAAATGTGTGCACTGCACATTTTAAAATAGTGAATATGATTGTTTATGATGCACCACTAATAAACTGGCAATGTTTACATAATGGTTTTTATATTATTTTGTAGATGGTTGTGTGTCTCTCATCTTTTTGAATGAGCAGCTGGAAGTAGTAAAGCATAGACATTACAAAATAAGAATGATTTATTTTGATATATTTTTTTTTCTCTGTTCCGGATTGTATTATTAATTTTATTTGTGCAGGGCTTTAAAAAGGCATTAAATCTGATTTTGAAAACCTGCTTCACTTCATATACCGCTCCCATTCTTTTTTTTTTTTTTCTTTTTTTTTCACTTTTTAACATGTTGTCCACCTCCTCCTCAAGGGGTATCCGGTCACAGATGCTCAGACACACACAAATCATCAGTGTAAGGAATGCGAAGGCCAGAAACTGAGATTACTGCCTTTTTGAACTTGGTTGTATTTCATGGTTACATTTGGTGCTTAGAATTGTGAAATTTTTCATGAACCAGCCTCCACTTGTTCTTTGTAATGATGATGTTACTGTTTTTATCTAGAAAGTTCAACACAAAGACTTCTTTTTGAATGTGATGTTGTTTTGCACTGATAATTATAGTATGGTTTCCCTTTGAACATTTTGTACCTTCTGGGGATGTCACATTGTGCTCTGCTCTGTACTGCATTTTCAGGGATTTCCTGTGATTTTTCATGGAGTGATTGGAAAGGATGAGAGAGAGTCAAACAGCCCTTCCTTTTTCAACACTTCTGAAATCGATATCATAATTGACTACCTGAAGAAGCTCCTGACACCGGCAAAGAAGGGCATTGCAAAAATCTCCCCCAAAGAGATTGGCATTATCGCTCCCTACAGGAAACAGGTGAAAATACCTTTTAACAGCTCAGCCAATGCAAACGTTATGCATAATGTGCAAGCACAATGCATTTAGTACAAAGTAAATCCTAAAGAAACTTTGTTTGCAAAGACACACCACCATTTAAAAATGTGGGGTTGGTAAGATTTGTTTGAAAGAAGTATATATATAAGTATGTTTTTTGTAAAGAACATGAGGCTTTTTTCAAGATTCTTTGATGAATAGAAAGTTCAAATGTATGTATATGAAATAGAAATCTTATGTAACATGACAAATGTATTACTGTCTTTACTATACTTTTGATCAATTTAATGGGTCCTTTCTGAATAAATTAAATAAAATGAAAATATTAATATCTTACAAAAAAGTACTAATGCCAAACTTTTGAACAGTAGTGTAAATACATAAGTCTGTACTTATGGACAGTCAGAAATAGCTACACACATTTTCTACTGTTTGTTCTCTGCACAACCGTTCACATAGACTGCTAAACTTTGTTTTTACGCAGATCATCATTATCATTCACCTTGAGGTGATTTCATTTTCTCATGATTGTTCACTCTGCTTTATTTTTTATTATACATATCTGTTTTATTTTTACAGGTGGAGAAAATCAGGAAGGCCATCAAGATACACAGGGAGCTTAAATCCTTTTTGGGCATTGAGGAGATGAAGGTCAGTATGAGCTACACTCTGTTATCAGTTCTCATCCGTGTCAGGACACTTGAGCAAAAACATGAGTGCTGTGTGTGTTGTGTAGGTTGGCTCTGTGGAGGAGTTTCAAGGCCAGGAGAGGAAAGTGATCATTGTTTCAACTGTTCGCAGCGACAAGAAACACATCATTTTGGATGAAAAATTCAACATTGGGTTTCTGAAGAATGAGAAGGTAGTGTCTAACACATGACAATACACCACACAGAAGTCTACCAAACAAAGTTGTCTCACCGCTTGCTTTCTCTTCTCCAGAGATTCAATGTGGCAGTGACCAGAGCAAAATCCCTGCTCATCATGGTGGGAAACCCCATCATTCTACAAACAGACACGACCTGGGGCAGGTATATAAACTTCCAACTACATACGTAACATAACATACATAAAATACTCTTTATATGATTTCTGGAACATATTGGGAGTTGATGTTGCAAGCTGATTTTTTACCTTGTTGATCTGTGTGTTTGTAGGTTTATTAATTACTGCATTGAGGAGAAAGGTTATACTGGATATGATATTTCCAACTTGGAGGAAACAGATGCGGTTGTTGAGCGTCTGCTAGCATTAAATATCCGTGAGGAGATCATCGGTAAGACATGGCTTTAATTAAAGTACAGTCACACTTGACTTTGCACTTAATTTGCTTCTATTAATGCAGAATAGGAAATGCAAACTTAAGGTAGTCTATTGCTGAAGTTCAAATATAGTGAACTTTGATCCGCAAATTTAAATTGAGATATATTTGAATATTTAAAATGTATTGTATTAATAATTGATTATTTAATAAAAGTGGCCCAAGAGAGTGACATCACATCCTGTTTATCATGTCTGTTTGATGTCTAAAGAAATTTTGTAATTAAAGCCTTGTTTAACTGCGCATTCATAATTAATCATTTACTGACAGGTTATACAGTATAAATACAAAAAAGTTTGGGGTCAGTAACATTTTTTATTTCATATATTTCATATATTTTCATATATTTTCTCAAAAAAATCTTACCGACCCTAAACTCTTAAAACGGTGGTGTATTTGGACCTACACACCTGTAAACCTGTTTTTTTATAGGACAATTTTAAGGACACTTTCTATGCTTTTTTTCTTTTTTAGGATTTATTTAAATCTTGAACCAAGTTCTAACTGTCATGTTCTTTCTCATCCTAGTGGAAACAGAGGAGAGTGTGGTCCAGCAACATCTGAATCCTGAGTGGAGACATGACCATTAAATGAAGTGCCATTAATAAAGTGCCTCCCAGTTAGGCCCCTCTCATTAGCATAACCACACCCCTTTCCCTTCCTCTTGGAAATCCATGGAATAAGAGAAAAAAAATATTGTTGTGCCTTTGGATGTCAGAATTGGAATGCAAATAATTTTTATGTAATACTGTCATCAAAGATGCCATTTGAAGCTAAATGCAGACGTTTAAACTGACAGACTATGGATGAAACCTGCTATGATTACCCTATTTTAAAGCATAAATTTGATTTGAACAATAGGTCTATATAATATTCATAGAGGGGACATGTTGTATTAGCCCTACAGTTGAAATGCATTCATGAAATACTATTTAAACCTATAACATTTTACATAACATTTACCTATTTTATCTCACATTTCTGACTTTTTTTTCTTGCAAATGCAGGTTTATATCTTCTAGTTCGGACTTTATAACTTTATTCAAGTCAACAATTGCGAGTTTGTCAATTGAGGGAAAAAAGCCAGAAGTGTGGGATTATAAATTAAAAAGAAAGGATGACTACTTGATTTTTCTTACCAAAATTCTGAGATATAATCTCAGAATTGCAAGAAAAAAGTCAGAATTTTGAAATATAAACTGAAAATTAAATTTTTTATTCTTTTATTCCATGGCTTGAATAGAGTGCTACATTAAAACTGTCATTTTCTGCCACCAGATAGGCTCCGCCCACAAAAAAATGTAATCACTGTTTGCAAACACTGAAATTGGTCTATATGAACTTAGAAGTTTAATTTTAAAGCTAAAATTGCAATATGATGTAAGCATTGCATTAAAGTAAAGGGGTATTTTTTTAGGAATCAGTGCTGCATGACTAGAGAAAACAGATAAAAGGAGCTGTGGCGGTCCCTTTTGCCAAAAAGTTTGAAAATACTTCAACACCCATAATACACTGGGCTCATTTCTGTCCAAGGCCTCTGCCGATTCAACTGTCCATATGCAGGAATACAAAGATGCTAATAAATAAACCAGGAGATCTAGTGCAGGTTACACAGGGAGAGAATACATATTTTAAATTTACATATAATACCAAAAGTATAACAACATAAATCTGATTGAAAATTTGCCAACCCGTCCTTTAATCTCAGGGCTTTGTATGCAGTGTTGTCTATATTGATTGAAAAGTTTTATAAGATGTTTTAAAGAAAATGCATTAATGGAGCACATGGTTGATAAATCACTGATTACTGCCCCAAAATAAGTGCCTTGTTTTATAAAATTACCAAACAACAGAAATGATATTTTAATAATGCTTAATTGATGGTGGTGAAGGTTTTGTTTGTGGTCCCACTGGATTGTCTGTAAATTGTAAATGGAGTTGGAGGTTTACATCAGCGCATTTTCAAACACATCATTAAACAATTGTGTACTTAATTTCAAAGGCTTTTGACTGAAGTACTGTAAATACAGTATAGTAAAATGGAGGATGTTGAATCACAGATGAATGCAAAATTTGGAGACATGTTAATACTTCTATTACTGGTTTCTCACAGTCAGCAGACTTCAAAATTGACTACATGCCATGACACATCATTTGAAAAGAAAAAGTATAATGTGTATTTATTGACCATGAAACTGTATTTTGCATCCTGGCAAAGTAATTTATTTTTTTCACTTGTATACAATCTCGTCATCCAAAAGTAAAACATGAAAATATGATATCAGAATTTTGTCCTGGTTATTTTCGTTTTTGTAGTTTAATTAATAGAATGTGTTGCCACATTAAGTTATCATTAATTATATAATGAAAAAATCTATCATCTTCAGAGGATAAAAGATAGTCATTGAACTAGTGGACTGCATGTTTCAGTTATATGATTTGCTCACTTTCAATATTGATTAAAAAAAAAAAACTTTGTATTATGAAAGTGAAAGTCGTGACATTTGTCAAGTATGGTAACCCATACTCAAAACTGGTGCTCTGCATTTAACCCATCCAAGTGCACACACACAGCAGTGAGAAGTGAACACACACCCGGAGCAGTGGGCAGCTATATCCAGCGCCCGGGGAGCAACTGGGGGTTCAGTGCCTTGCTCAAGGGCACTTCAGCCATGGGTATTGAGGGTGGAAGAGAGGGCTGTTCATTCACTCCCTCCCACCTACAACTCCTGCCAGCACCGAGACTCAAACCTGCGACCTTCTGGTTACGAGTCCAAATCTCTAACCATTAGGCCACAGCTGCCCCATTATGTTGCCAGTCTTTACAAAGTTTAGATGAAAATAAAACCTTCATAAAGGCAACATGTGACACCTAAATTAATAATCCTCACTTGGTCTAGAATCATAACTTTGATATGCAGACTTGGTTATGATGAGCTGCATATTTCAGTCTCTGCATCTGCAGTGCTGCTCTCTGATCAGCAGGGGGCGTAACTCTCTGGACACTACAGTTGCGTTTATTCTAATAACTGTGAAACTTTTGTTTTATGAATACTAGCACATTATACAATTCATAACATATTTTCCCTGACACATATGGCAGGGATGGTTATATTGTGAAAGGGTCCTGCAGGTTTTACCTACATCGCTTAAGTTTCGTTTTGTCTGCTTTATAACTCTTCCGTATAACTCTTTGCGCCTGGTTCATTTGAGGGAGTGTAATCGTAAACCGTTCATTTTGTTTCTAGTTACTGACCTAAGAGCTTCAAGTATCAAGAATTATGAATAGAAGAAACAGGAATAATTATCTCTCTATAGCCGTTGTGCGCGCAATTGGACTGGACTTCATTGAGATGCTAGAAGAAACCAACAGGAGATCCATTACTGACAGAAACACACTCAGAGACATCTACAATGAAGAGTTTCGAGATAGGTAAAACGATATAAGTGCACACCAGTGAACGTCTGTATTCATTTTAATTCAGTTAAATGAATAAGTGCGTCATCTCTTGCACACTTGTATTCACAGGGACGGCGGTGTCAAAGACCCAAACTTCTCTAGAGTCATCTTTGCATTGAGAAACGGAAATAAAGCCCGTCTTTCCAGATCAGGAAGACATGTTTACTTTAACACCAATGTAAGAAATCTTATTATTTACTATTGGCTAACAGTTAGCCAGATGATTTATGCACATTTGATGTAATTATTTCGGATATATTTAAGAGTCACGTGAATACTCCTATCAGCAGGACATTTTGAAGGCTATAAAATTGTGGGTCATCTGATAGTTTTGGCCAGGATATACAGACTTTAACGAATGTATTATTACAGCCACAAAAAACATGTTTCATGTTACCATTATTCTTTGCTACTTGTTAACCTGTTACCTGTTATTACTGTTAACTGTATTGGTATTTTCCAATAGCGCGTGCGCCTTTTTGGTGTGATTTGTATAAAACTATCTACTGAAAACAACAACAACATTAACAGTAATAACAATAATGCTGATTATTCCAAAAATATATCTTGACCAGTGTTCTGTGTCCTTCAGTGGGTGAGACCAGGGCTGGGTTGTCACACAAGAGATCATTAAGGTCCAGTTACACAAATATATGTTTGGTCTAGCAGTGGTTTGAATGTTGGTTTCAAACACCCTCCTAAATTACAATAATGTTTGTTTTTCTTCTTCAGAATTACAAATGTGTAAGAAATGTTTTTTAATGTATGGATATTTTCTCTATTTTACACTGGGCAGATTTTGAATACATTTTTTCATATATTTGTTTTTTTTTCAGTTTGGGGTTGTCACATGCATTTTCATTACTTTTACTATTTTTCCCATTACAATTTCATTTGACCAAAAAAAAAAAAAAAAAAAATAATAATAATATTTTGTATGTTACCAAGTTTTGTTTAGTGATTCAGAATTATTTCAACTTTTATTTAACATATAAAATATTTATTTTACTATTTTTGTTCATAAAATAGCTGAAAAGTCTATATTAGGCTATTTAATGACAGTTTTAATTTTATTAACAGGTGTGCATTCATTTATTGTCTTAAGAGGGTTGAGATCTTAAAATATGTGATGCATCTTTAACACCCTGCACTCATGAAAATGGTACATCCAGGTCCGAGTGAAGCTGCACGATCAGTGGTTTAGACCTCGTCGAAGACAGCAAAACCAAGCAACTCCTGCTCCAGGTCATGCTAGCTCATTGTCAGCTACTAGTGTTCCAGGGCCAGATGGTGGAGTCAGAGGAAGAAGAAGATTGGCGAAAGACATCCTACAGCGACTGAACACTACAGACAGGTGAGCTGGTCTGCTTGAATTTTTTTTTTTTTTACCAAGACAGTGACTGGATGAAACACTTATGCAAACATTATTTAGTATTTCTCTTATTATCTGCAGTACTGACTTTTGCAAAAGCTTATTTAGGTATATAATAACATCACACATTCATATACTGTAGCTTCTCTTCTCTTTCCCAGGTCCTTTTTTGTAGCTGATAAGCATGGGGTGCAGGTGTCCTCAGAGCTGTATATGGAAAGTGGAAAGATTCGGATCAGTGTGGATCGAGCAGAAGTTTATGAGCTGAAGCTGTTTGTGGAGAACACGGGTCAGGAGGCCGTGTATTTCACATACTACACTGCTCTTCACTGGCTGCAGTATTTCACTCTGGAAGACACCAGAAGAGTCACACGTAACAATCCACTCCGTCTGGAGCCACGTTAGTTCAATTGTACCATGTTGTTTGCAGGTTATATTTGCATATATTCTGGTGTGATCAATTGGAAATTAAGGTAAACTCATTTGTTTTTCAAATAGGTGAGAAGTATGTGGTGACTGTGAGATTCAAATCTTGTCACGTTGGAGTTTATTCTGCTACTCTAGCATTTGAGTTTAAGCAGAACGCCCAGCCCACCACCCGTCCCTTCCACATTGTGCGCTTCATTGAAGTGGAGTACAGGACTAAGCTTGCAGCCTTACTGGGTCCTACAGAACCATACAAACCTCTGAGACTCAACATCTCTGAACCTGAAAACTGTAAAGTGGACGAGGGATCTCCACCTGAGGGGTGAGAGATTTTTTTTATTTTATATATAAAATAAGAATCAATAAGGAATTATAGTTATACAAATTAATTTTTTGAACTAATGAAATTAATAAAATAAAAATGTGCATATTGTGTCCTCCTTAAAGTTATATGAATGTAAACAGATATTTTTGATATTTTTATGTATTTATTTATGTGTTTATCACCGTTTGCTTCTCTGTCCTTTAGTTATGTTCAGAACTTTCTTGAAAATGTTCTGCCACTGGGGCAATACACTCCTCCTCCTGACATCCCTGAACTAGCCAAGCTCCTGAAAGATGGCTGTTCTTCCCGGATCCTCAGGGGAAAGTTTCGGGAACTTCAGTTAGTGTCCTTTAAGTGAAATCTTATTACAATTTAAAATAACTATTTTCTGTTTTAATACATTTTAGGGTTTAATTTATATCTGTGATGGCAAAGCTGAAATGATTTCCAGAAATCATTCTAATATGTTAGTATTTTAGTTTGTTAGTTCTTCAATTGTCTAATTATGCTATTAGGAACTGGTCTGAGATCAGTTTTAGGGTCAGATGTTATGAGGATGTAGCTTTGTTGGTGGGGAGGAATTACATTTACATATTCAATAAGACTTAAAGAGAAATGTTTTAGCAGTTCATGCATTCACTGGGAATTGAACCCATGACCTTGGCACTGCTTGTGCCATGCTGGTTTGTTTGAGCTGTTATAGGAAAACCAGACCATGAAAAACTTCCCATCTCTGCAACATTTGTGCACATTGTGGCTTTATAAAATAGTTTCACAAAAACCACTATGACCAAGCTTATATCTTCATGCTTGCCCACAAATTTGTTGAGCAAACTTGCAGAATATTCTACTGACATCTGCTTGGGGGAAAATGCAAAAAACATTTTCTAATTATACTTAGACAATTTCATTCAAAATGTTTTGTTAATTGTGCTTTTCATTATTTTAGGCTTTATAGGATGTTTGAATAAATATATATATATGGTTTTTGCATCCCCTTTATGTGTATGTTTTATACATTTGCATCTCTGCATGTTACGACCATTATATGCAATTTAGAGTTATGAATGTTCCTAACTCAGCTCTGAATGATAAGAGAAATAATAAGTGTTTGATGGTTTCTAGGTCATTACTGCAGAGTCCGCTAGGCTTCCATAATTATGCAGAACGTTTCGATTTACTGCTGTATCTGGAGGAGTGTCAGATGCATGTGGATATCAAGAGATACAACAAAGATCAAGTCACCTTACTCAAAGACTATGACAAGAGACTAATGGTCTTAAACGTGAGTGGAAATTTCTTTTGTTAAAACACATCTTGAAACTTTAGTTCGAATAGGATAACACAAGGTTTTGGGGTCTGATTGAGTATTTCTTGGATTAAAGCTCCCTGGTGTTTCGGAGAATAGGCCATCAGTCCTGAGAGGAGATCACCTGCTTCTCACCAAGAGTGAGGAGGTCAGTTTCTCAAATGTGACCAAATACAAGGGCTACGTCCACAAAGTGGAACTGGATCGGGTCAAACTGGGCTTCTCTCGAAGGTATGAAGAATGAGTACGTTTTAAAAAATGCATGTGGCGCAATCAGTCAAAATCATTGACAGATGTCTGATCTAACATGCTTTTGGTGCTTTTTAAGATTCCTTGACCAGGTATATCTAGATAAGATGAAATTCCGTGTGGAGTTCACAGTGAATCGGCTTCCGTTAAGACTGCAACACAGAGCTGTACACATGGCGGTCCAACACAAGCTCAGAGATGTGCTGTTCCCTGTAGGCTCAAGGAGCTTGAACCCTGCGTCTCCACCTGCACTGAGGTCAGTAAGACCCCTATTAGTATGTTATTAAAACTTCAGAAGGAAACATTATGAGTATTTGAGCCTAGTGTGTGTATGTCTGTAGGCTCTTTGATCAGCAGCTTCAGAGGAACCCTGAACAGTACAGTGCAGTATGTAACATTGTGGCTGGTACGTCCAAGCCGGCACCGTACTTGGTCTTTGGACCTCCTGGCACTGGTAAAACCGTCACGATAGTGGAGGCCATCAAACAGGTAAAACCGGTTATCGCACACAGCAGAGTAAACACAGCCTCACCACATATTCATTAAATGTCAGCTCGTATGCTTGCCTGTATGAAAGAATTCACCATTCAGTGGAATACCTGTTGCATTCAGTCATTCTTTCTGTTTGTTTCTCAACATCTCGCAGGTGGAGAAGAATATACCTGGTGCCTGCATCCTAGCTTGTGCTCCATCTAACAGTGCAGCTGATCAGCTGTGTGAAAAGTTGATCACTAGTCAACATGTTGATGCACGGAAAATATACAGACTTTATGCTAGCTCACGCGATCCAAAATATATCCCTAAAGTTCTAAAGGTATGTGTCTGTTTAACAGTAAATAAAAGAAAGAAAACAATTCATCACACTGACATATACTAAGTGTTTACGTATCATCTTACCTTACTTATATGTCAGGCTTTCAGGGTTAATGCAAATAAAGGGATAGTTCACCCAAAAATGAAAATCACCCTCAAGCCATCCTAGGTATATATGACTTTTTTATTTCAAACAAATACAATTGGACTTATATTAAAAAATGTCCTGGCTCATTTAAGCTATATAATAACTGTGGATGGGGGTTGAAATTTTGAAGCCCAAAAAAGCTCATGCATCCATCATAAAAAGTACTCCACATGGCTCTGAGGGGTTAATAAAGGCCTTCTGAAGTGAAACAATGCTTTTGGGTAGAAAAATATCCATATTTGACATTTTATAAACCGTAATCTCTAGCTTCTGCTAACTGTTGTACATTTGTTCACGAGAGAGTGGCGTTCCTTTGGGTGAGATTGGAGTTAGGGATGGCGTAGTATGTGTTGAGTATGTTCTGGTGAGAATATGCTAGTCTCGCTAGAACCAAGTTTTGTTTACAGCAAATGTAAACCAGGCTCCTCTTGGCTTATATCGAAATCCTCTGACATTCTTTACAAAATGTCATTTTGTACCTCTGATTTGTGACCGGTGTTTTGTTTTGCAATCTCCTTTGTATTGCTCTCTTCCGCGTTCGTCACTTCTCACTGGAGCTTACTCCTACGACCTACGTCATCAGCTGAATGTGCATACAACAGTTAGCGTAAGCTAGAGATTATGGTTTTAAATATGGATATTTTTCTTCACTTTTATTAACCCCTGACAGCCATGTGAAGTACTTTTTATGATGTATGGCCATACTTTTCTGGGCTTCGAAATCTCGACCCCCATTCACTACCATTATAAAGCTTGGACATTTTTTCATATCCAATCGTATTCGTCTGAAAGAAGAAAGTCATATACATCCAGGATGGCTTGAGGGTAAATATAAATCATGGAGTAATTTTCATGTTTGGGTAAACTATCCCTTTAAGTAAGATTTAAGCGACAAATGCCTAATGGTGGTACTTTATGTAAGCATGCTTATAGTTTTTATTTTGATTGTTCATGTTGTGTGTGTGTGTGTGTTTAGAATATCAGTAATCTGGAGGGAGAGATGATTGTTTTCCCATGTAAAGAGGATCTAATGTGCTACAAGATCCTGGTCAGCACTCTGGTCACCGCTGGCAGGTGAAGGGCGTTATCTTATCTAAACACAGTGAACTCTCTCTCGCTGTCTCTCTTTATCAGACACATAACACATGATTTATAGCATTATGTAAATATTGTGTGCATGCAGGCTGGTCACTGGTGGTTTTCCTGTAGATCATTTTTCTCACATCTTTGTGGATGAGGCAGGACATGCTATTGAGTCAGAGACCATCATCAGTGTGGCAGGTGTGCTTGTCTCATATGTACTGTACTGTAGTAAAAGTACTAAAGTCTGATAGTCGTGAGATCCATAGACGGTATTATTGCATTGTCTCATTGTGTGCATGTAGGTTTGCTGAATGCAGAGACTGGACAGCTTGTTTTGGCTGGAGATCCCAAGCAGCTGGGGCCAATCCTGAGATCTCCTCTTGCCATTAATCATGGGCTTGGTGAGAAGCACATACAGACACACACTCACTCATTCTACCCATTAGCCGATAATTATTTTTGTTTTAAAAATATATGTTCCTTAAAAAAGTATTGTTATTGTTTACCATTTAAGTTTTAACGATTGCTGACACATGACTGTTGTCCAATAAAAATGGGAGACATTTACAGAAGCTAAATGGTATGTATGAATATGTTTTATTGTAATGTACTCTGGAATTGCGCGTCTTTCGTGTAGATGTCTCTTTGCTGGAGAGGCTGATGACACAGAATGATCTTTATAAGAAAGATGACATGGAGTTTGACAAACGCTATGTCACCAAACTTCTTCTGAACTACAGGTACATCACTTCTGAATTTCTGAATTTGTATTTTTGCTTCTAACATTGGACCTCTTGGTCTAAAATCTAAAATAAAAGTCTTTCCATGATGCCTCAGAGGATATTAGTTAAGGATGCATGATATATCGGTACCATATTATTTATTGACCATCCTTATTGACAAAAAAAAAAAAAAACCTGTTTAACTTAAACACTGGTAAAAGTAATCTTTTGCAGATCTCAGAATGAATCTACATTTTTCAAACTGTACATTATAATGATGTGATGCCAAAATTCACTTGTAACATTTAAACTGCTGTTTTTAGTTTTTGGTGTTTATTTATTTATTTATAGTGTGCAATAGTATAATGTAGAATAATACAATATACATGATAATAGTTATCATCTTATTAGAATTTTAATACTGATGCATCCCTAGGATCTATTATAAAATGTAATTGATGGCGCAGCATGCATCTGTTTTTTAATTGTTTCTCTCCAGGTCTCATCCATCCATTCTGAAAGTTCCTAATGAATTGTTCTATGATGGGGAGTTGGTGGCATGTGCAAATGAGATCAGCTCCAACCAATACTGCACCTGGGAGCACCTTCCCAAAAGAGTATGAGACCTATTAAACAGCTGTTTAGTCTCTGTCTCTGTGGTTACAGCTGTGTTGTTTCCAGGAGATTTGCCTATTAATGTGTTTTTTGTTGTTGTTGTTGTTTTTAGGGATTTCCTGTGATTTTCCATGGAGTGCCTGGGAAGGATGAGAGGGAGTCAAACAGTCCCTCCTTTTTTAACATCTTTGAAATCGAAATCATTGTTGACTACCTGAAGAAGCTGCTCCTGACACAGGCCAAGAGGGGAATCTCTAGAATCTCCCCCAGAGATATTGGCATCATTGCCCCCTACAGGAAACAGGTGGAAACTGCTCTTGGTCAGCCCATAATAGCAGTTAAATACTCATGACACTTCTATCAAATCTCTGACTGTCTGTATCATCACTTGAATTTTTTTTATTTCGTAGGTTGAGAAGATCAGAAGGGCCATAAAATCAGACGAAGACCTCGAAAAGTACATGTGCATTGAAGATCTCAAAGTTAGTTTTGGGTTTAAGCCATTTAAACACACTGGTAGTGCTTTTTAACTTAAAGCAGGATGTGTGAAAATAATATAATAGCTGTCTTCCTTTGTGTGTTTGGTGGATTATGTAGGTTGGTTCCGTGGAGGAGTTTCAAGGCCAAGAGAGGAAAGTGATCCTGGTGTCGGCTGTTCGCAGCAGCAAGGAGCACATCATTTTGGATGAAACGTTCAATATTGGGTTTCTCAGGAATGAGAAGGTAGTGTTTGAACACAACTGACATAAGAACACAACATAATATATCAACGTTTTCTACAAAATTATTAAGCAGCACAACATGATAATGGATAATAATGAGAAATATTTTTTAAGCAGAAAAACAGCATGTTAGAATAATTTCTGAAGGATCATGCGACACTGAAGACTGGAGTAATGCTTGCTTTTATTCAGCTTTGCCCTCACAGGAGTAAATTACATTCAAAATATAATACAATAAGGAAACAGTTATTTTAAATGGTACAAAAATTTCTCGTTTGAACAGTAGTGTAACATCATGTTTAACTCAAAGAGATGTAATCTTGAACTTGAAGTTGTGTGCTACATTGTATGTAAATATGATTGCTCTGTTGCAGTGTACCAAGACACACTTTAGTCTCGAGCTTGTTCTTGTACATGTCTCTTTTATTCAGAGATTCAATGTGGCGGTGACAAGAGCAAAAGCTTTGTTCATCATGGTGGGAAACCCCACCATTCTGCGAACTGATGAAAGCTGGGGCCGGTATATACTGTACACTTTCTACTTACACATGGATGAAATGTAAAGAAAGCTGTTCTTCTAAATATCTCTTGTGTATGTTTCTAGGTTTATTGACTTCTGCTTTGAGCAGGGTGGTTACACTGGGATTTCTTTTACCAGTGTAGAGGGAATAGAGGAGGTTGAAAAGCGTCTGCTTGCTCTTAACATCCAGGATGAGAGAAGTGAGACAGGTTTTAATCATACACTTAATCTCTGTAAGTCACAACACATTGTTTGACTTCAACCATAAACCGGTTTTTCATACCACAACTTCATTGGTTTCTGTAGATTTCAGAAATCAGATGAAAAAGTAAACTGGTTTTAGGTTAATGCCTTCAAAAGACTTGCGGAGTCCTCATTTAGGAAAGGGAAATACATGAGTCATGTGTGTCTGTTGATGTTCTGCCAAACACAACTGTGTCAGATTTTCAAGCTTTGGAAGCTTTGCAAATGATAGAAGATTGCAAGCAGGATGTTGTTTTCCTGCCTCAATTTATTATTATTATTTTTTTTTTTAAACTGGTTGTCAGCAAACATAAACACCTGACTGTAATACTTACACAGTCTCCCATTTTCATAAAGGAAGCTTTTTAGGATTTTAAGACTTATTTTTTGGCTGCGTTCAATCACAGTTAAAATTTATTTCTTTAATAAATCATGTTTGTATTGTTCAATGAATAATTAGCTTATGTTCAATTTGAAAAGTACAGTTACCAGCCGACTTGAAAAATGGTAATAGTACATAATATACAGTAATTATACAATAGTAATATAAATAATACTTTTAATAATATAAGTAATAATAGTAAATGAATAATAATAGTTTCAGGAAGGCATGATGTGGAAAATTCACTGTTGTGTTCTTTCACCCCTAGTGGAATCTGAGGAGAGTGCAGTCCAACAATATGTGAATCCTGAGTGGAGACACGATTACTAGAAGAGAAGGTCCTTCGACTC
Organism: Cyprinus carpio; assembly: GCF_018340385.1. NCBI lineage: Eukaryota > Metazoa > Chordata > Actinopteri > Cypriniformes > Cyprinidae > Cyprinus > Cyprinus carpio. The sequence goes on along the minus strand of NC_056604.1, from coordinate 13,585,445 downwards.
AAGCCTGTCAAGCCTTCAGAAGCTAGTATGGAAATCCTGGATCTGTCAATTTCTAAATCCAGGCACACACTGTATGATTTGTATGGTCCTTTACATGTGTTGCTTGTCAGACTGTAACAAATGATCCTAGTGGGATCTTGGGTAAAAAAGCCATGGCACAATTTGCAACATCAAAGATTCTAAGTCAGACTACATGATAAACATTGTAGTCAAGACTTTGTACAGTGCGAACCTGGCTTAAATATGAATGAATCTATAAGTGTAATTGACCGGTAAGCCCCTCCCCTCGAACGCAGATGAGCCAATGGCAGTCGAGTATCAGTTGCACGGGACGCAGAACTCGGACAGCTGTAGGTTTCAGCGCCATAGAGAAACACTGGAAGATCCGAAGCTTTCATTGGTTTGATAGTGTTTATGCTATGAAAATGTAAAAACGATGCGCCAGTGTTACTTGTAACACTGATTCCAGGTATCCTGAGAGGATAGGCAATTTAATGTATGTTATGACATGTCCTAAACCCAAACAAAACAGAGCAAAATTGGTTGAAAAACCAAGCATTCAACCCCAATCCCAATTAAGACAAAATCGTTTATTTTCTGGGTATGCTATTACAAACCTAAATAGCGAACTATTTTCACATTATGTACAGTGTAGGGCAAAAAAAAAAATAAATAAATAAATAAATAAAATCCCATATAAACCGAAGGTCTACATTTCACTGTCTTTTCGTATTAAACTGGTTAAATGTAAATTAATTTAATCGTACTCTGCGATATATGAACAGTGTTGATCCGGTGTTCTGTCGATTTTTCCTACCCTGCCAGATTTTGCTACCTCCCATTTAAACAGTGTGTAAGTTAGTATTACAATTTGCCAACGAAAAATGCTACCTGTAAAGTTATGGTTTATTAACGTCTACACCTACCACAACCCTAAACCTACCCGTACAGTAATGCAAATACAGTAATTATGTGTTATATTCGCGGTTGTAGCTAGAAGGGACACAGCTACAGGAAACCAACAATAAATATATATTTTTTTTCTACATATTAGATTGTGTTTTATTTAAGTCTACACCTACCCTTGCAGTAATGCGGATACATTAAATGTTGTTCAGCATGAGAAAAAGGACACAATATTGATGTCCGCATGCGCAGTAAACCCTGGTAGGAAAATCTGACGGGTGAGATAAAATGTCAGGACACCTGGATGTTGTTATCTGCTATCGTGACGAACGTAACATGACACTTCTCTCGCTTGCATTCTGATCTGTAAACCCTCGCTTCCAAATTAATACCCACAATATTTATTTTAAAATCTTTATATATCACTGCATAACATAACATACCGATAGGTCAATTGTAAAGCTTGCTCGTAACTGCATTTAATTTTTTTTTATCAGATAAAATACTTTAATTTACCTTAAAGATATGAGCACATGGACTGATTCATAAACCACTGATTTTTGATAATATAATGCTTTTCTTATTACTACATTAAGTCTTTTATTATTAAATCACTGACACATTCATATATTTTCAAATGATCTCCATTTATGTCAAAAGGAGACGTCTCCTCTAGTGTGTAGTTTTACAGTTTATGTCTCTCCCTTGTGGCTGTTGGGAGTACTGCTATAGCCAGCTGAGTTACTCTGGGTCCCAGTGACGTTTGAGCCATTTCCCTTATTATGTACTGTTAGACACCAAATGCCTACAGACTTGCACTCCTATCTTTATCACCTCTGGGTGAATTATTATTTTTTTTTATAGCATTTTATACAGCCTAAGACTGTTATATATACCTGATTTTGGTATCTATCAAGTCAAAATGTATATTTTCTTAGTTAAACAACAAACAAACACTTAAGTTAACTTTAAACCAATTAGGACTTTCTACTCTTGACTTACTGTCCTCTGAATCATGCTGGACACCAATTATAGGGACAGTCCTACTGGGGATTTTTTTTTCTTTTTCCAAGGGCAGCAAAATAGCTCTTTCTCTCAGTCAACTCTACCTGTAATTAACCCAGAGATGTGTGTTCTCAGATCAGTGTTTTACTCTGATTCTATGATTCAAGAGATTCAAGATTTTTATTAATTTTATTAATTCATTATGAGTTAATGCTTTTCTCTTAAAGGTGACATTATCAACATTGTTGCAAAATTTCACAGGCAAAAAAAGTCCATTGTCTATTATCAATAGTGTAGCAATGTATGAAGTACTGCTCACACATAAGTTACTTTTATACCAGGCAGCTTTCTATTTTTGTTAGAATCTGAGCAACCAACCTGAAACTACTGCAAAATCTGTGTGGGGAAATCTTTTCGCCCTCAAGCAAAATTCCAGATGCAAGTACCTAGGGAAATGACTGGATTTTGCCAATTAAAAAAAAAATTAAAAAATTATTTGCTTATTGTGACCGCACTTGTATTCATTAAAGACTTCCAGTCAAATAAAAACCTCCATGTGACAAGGATCCAGAGATCCACTTGAACTCACAGAAAAATGGTAGGATAGACACTTAATATTTCTTCTAAGCAGACATAATCTGGAGTTGATGAATTGCCCTTGAGTTTATCACACTTCTGAAATTGTATTACACACTGTACCACAGGCGAAGCCAAAAAAAAGATGAATCTTTCCTTCTTTTTCTCACACAAACATTATGCTGAACAGACCTGGCCAGACCGCTAATTCAGTTTCAGCCTGTTAAACCAGTAAGTCTTTACATACAGTTATACATTGCATAATAGTGACATCACGTTCAGCTTTTTGTCCATATCTTTTCACATCGCCTTTTCTAAACAATTAACAAATGTTTATGCCAGTCAACCCCATTGATCATACGGTTCTTGTACTTCATGTAAAATAAATATGGCATCTATTCAGACCAAGGCCAATGGACAAATTTAAACAAAGTTTGGCTGTTCCAAGATCAGCCGTCAAGAAAAAAAAACAAACCCAAACAAACACACAGAGTACAGGTTGGCATGTTAAATGAATGATGTATTTTTGCTTTTTTTTTTTTTAATCACTGAGCATCATATACAGAGGCATAGAATAACTGTAAACCAGAACTGAAAAAGACAGAGAAGATTTATGTACAAATACAAAATTAATCAGTCAGTCTTTCTCCCAGAGAAGGAAGGAAGGTATGCTGGTGAAAGGAAAAGAAAAAAGAAAGATGGCAGGATGGAGAGGTATTGGGTACCGACACACACTGATTCCCTTATAAATATTTTTGTCATCCACACCTGGATTGTGAGAAATGTGGCGCATGGTGAGTACTGCAGGCTTTTCCTGGGGTCAGTTTGCGGGGGGTGTGTGTTTGTGTGTATATATGTTGCAGTGTATGGCTCATAACAGCAGGCAGCCGCTTCTCTTCTTGCGCTTGCGGACCTGCAGCGCCGCCCTGGTGGCCATCTCAAACACCTCCCGCACTCCGTCTTTAGTTTTAGCCGAACACTCTAAATATCCAAACGCACTGATCCTGTTAGCCATGTCACGGCCCTCCTCAGGTTTTACAGGTTCCTGGAACATACACATATATTATGAGAGGCAACATTCTTTCATGAAATACTTTAACTGGTTTGTTTCATTAATCCATCAAAAGTGACAGTAAAGACATTTACAATGTTACAAAAGATTTATATTTCAAATAAATTGTTCATTTTGAATACAATATTTTACAGATTTATACAGCCCTGTCAATATTTGAGTATGTGTGTGTGTGTGTGTGTGTGTGTTTGTGTGTATGTGTGTGTGTTTGTGTGTGTGTGACCCTGGAGCACAAAACCAGTCTTAAGTCGCTGGGGTATGTTTGTAGCAACAGCCAAAAATGAATTGTAGGGGTCAAAATTATAGATTTTTTTTTTTAATGCCAAAAATCATTAGGATATGAAGTAAAGATCATGTTCCATTAAGATATTTTGTAAATTTTCTACCGTAAATGTATCAAAATGTAATTTTTGATTAGTAATATGCATTGCTAAGTACTTCATTTGGATAAATTTAAATGCGATTTTCTTAATATTTAGATTTTTTTGCATCCTCAGATTCCAGATATTCAAATAATTGTATCTCGACCAAATATTGTCCTATTCTAACAAACCATACATCAATGGAAAGCTTATTCATTCAGCTTTCACATTATGTATAAATGTCAATTTTGAAAAATTGACACTTAAGACTGGTTTTGTGGTCCAGGGTCACACACACATACACATTATTCTGACTAGTATGGAAGTTTCACTACTGCTTATGGCTTACTCTTACAAACACCCTTGAGTATGAAGCAATCCCTGAGGGCAGCTTTATCCCCACAGGAAACAGCTGCATTTCCATTTTCTTTTGTGGCTGTCAGAGACAGGAAGTGTCCTGTTTGTTAAGGCAAAGGCCAATAAAAGGCCTCTGCTGTCTCTCTACTTCAAGTTACTATGGCAACACCTGTTTAACACATCCATACACACACACACACACACACACACACGTCATACCTGTTTCATCTTGATCAGCTCCCTGCGCGTGTGTTCATCATTCCGCAGGTCCTTTTTATTGCCCACAAGGATGATGGGAACATTGGGGCAGAAATGTTTTACCTCTGGCGTCCATTTCTCTGGAATATTCTCTAGAAGAGACCAGAAAAAAAGTGAATGCAACCTGAAGATATAGATAGATATATATATATATATATATATATATATATATATATACACACACACACACACACATACACACACACACATATTTATCAGTGCTGTCAAACGATTAATCACATCCAAAATTAAAGTTTTTGTTTACATAATAAATGTATGTGCTGTGTATATTATGTAAATATAAATACACACAAATGCATGTATATATTTTAGAAACATGTTGTTTATATATTAAATATATTTATTTATAATATAAATGATATGAATATAAATATAGACCAAAACATTGTAAATATATATATACACTATATGTGTGTAATTATATGTAATTTTTTCCCCAGAATTCTCAAATGAACAAAGTTCAAAAGAACAGCGTTTTGAAATAAAAAATATATTTTGTAACATTTAAATAAATGTAATGCCTCCTTGTTGAATAAAAGTGTTAATTTCATTAAAAAAAATAAATGTAAACATAAAAATCTTACTGACTACAAACTTTTGTACGATGCGTACGTGTGTAGTTAAGTACCTAAACTATCTGGACTATCTATAGAGAAGCACATCAGAATAACATCTGTGTCTGGATACGACAATGGCCTCAACCGATCATAGTCTTCCTGACCAGCTGTATCCCATAGAGCCAACTCCACCTGAGAGACAGAGAGAGAGAGAGAGAGAGAGAGAGAGAGATGCAGATACTTCAGTATTGTTTGTCAGCTGAAGGTATGAACTGAACTTTGAGTGGCCTGAATGTCAATGTCAGTGGCCATAAATATAAAAACCATTTAGAAACCTGAGGCTATTTAAAGAAATAACTGCAGACAACACTTGACTTCTCTCATAAAATGTCCAAGCATGTCTGTTCAAGATGGCCACAAATTTGGGTTAAAAACATGACAAGCTGCAGGAACACTCTATTTCCCTCTCTCAAGCAAACATACACATTCTCAGCATTCCACAAAATGAGGAAGAAGGACTGTGTAAAAGACTATTTCAGGATAACTCACCTGTTTGCCATCCACCTCTATGTCAGCGATGTAGTTTTCGAACACTGTGGGCACGTAGACCTCGGGGAACTGATCTTTACTGAACACAATCAGCAAGCAGGTTTTCCCACAGGCTCCATCTCCCACAATCACCAGCTTCTTACGGATAGCTGCCATCACTACAGAAAGCAAGAGAAGAGATTTTACCATTAGAAATGGTTAAAATGGAATAAATAAATAAATATATAAATGTATATATTGTATTTAATGACAATAATGATCAGCTGTATATTATGTCACTTATTATATAGGCTATTTAACAAATAATAAAATTAAATTGTTCATTAGTTTAAACTGTAAATATTAGTGTACATGAATGAATAGAATTGTATACATTAGCTTAAACTGTATATATTACCTTAAATAAATAAATAATTAGTATATTAGCTAAGAAAGATAGTCCATTATAAGAACTGTAACAAAAAAGATCCCACGATGGTGATGAAATATCCAGTTTAGCAGTGATTCTACAAGCATTAAAAAAAAAATAATAATAATAATAATAATTGTTGCAGAGAGCCACAACATACAGTTCATCCTTATAAGTGTCATAACAGTTTGTTTCACATGAATGAACCGCTGTGGTTTGAGACACACAACACAATAGTGTAGCAGAAACTGTTCCAAGATCAATCCTGCATTTATGCAGAATCAGGAGGCCAAAATGCTGATCAAGGACCTAACTGACCCACAAAATGAACATCACACTGGAATGAAATGAGCACATTTTGTTCTAGGCCTTATTTGGGAGCGGTTTTTGCATACACACAGACAGAAACAAATCCAGAGCATGAAAACTATGGAAAAATATAGTAAGAGAAAGAGAGAGACTTTCCTGCCCCACCCTTTTCTTCCTTTTCCAGCAATTTGGAGGAAAAAAAGGACACGATGGCCCAAAAACGTCACAGCCAAAGAACATACACACACAGCCACACATTTTTCTTTAAATAGGGCCAATCCAGCCAGCTGTCCGCATTTAAGCAGGACATACACGCAGAACAGCAGTGCTGCCATACAGTAGCCCAATGAACGGGATTACATGATTTTGGCTTCTGTGAGTGACAGCAGACTGAGAGAAATTCAGAACATGTCAAACATAGGTATACAGAAATCTATAAACACAAGTTGAGATTTACTACCTCAACACACCAGTCCAGCAGCAAGCACAAAAACTATTTGTTTGGCCTTGAATCACAGTAATACCACAGTTTGGTAATACCATTGTTTTTTTGACATTGTTTGATAATATTTAATAATACTGTGGTATTATTATTAAATATCATTTTGGATATGTGCCATGGCAATACCAATTTAGGACATTTGCTGTGCTTTTGTATATGGTATTCTCTGAATGTAAATGTATAAAAATGCCTACCATAAAGTATCAAAGTACTAAGGTATTACTATACTGTTCAAAAGTTTGGGGTCAGTAAAGTTTTAAATTGTAATAATATTTAACAATATTATGGTTTTATTGTATTTTTGATCAAATAAATTCTGCCTTGGTGAGCATATCTTTCCAACTTTTGGATTTACCTTTAAAATAAAGTAAAATAAAATAAAGTCTTCACTGTAGTGTGTGTGAAGAGATTCACAAATTAATGAATGACTCAACATTTTATTACTGTGGTTTCAAACTAAAGTCAGACTAAAGTGTGCGGCTTTATAATGAGACATTTGGATTGGATGGTCACAGGAAGTTGTCAGCTGTACCTGAAACAGGCAGCACACCCACACATTGAACTTCAAAAATCACAGGACATGTTCTGAGAGAGAGAAAAGAACCGAAACAGGTCAGTGCTATTCTTGAACGTACATCCCTGGAGAAAGAAATGCGTTCTTGGTGACGGCAGCCTGGTTTCTCACATGCACACATTATCTCACAAGCCCTTCAATCACACCATTTAAACAAAAGTGGCTTTTTGAAACAGTTCAGACGAACTCAAAAGTTTACAAAACTGAGGAATTAATTCACTGAAAATAGAAAAAAATGACAACACAATCTGTGATATGTCATACTGGGAATTTCCCACAGTGCTTGCTCTGGGAATGCTGTCCCGTCTCTGAAGGCACAATGAGGAAACATTTCCTTAACCTCTGGTGGCAGGATTAGAAGGGGCTCACTTCCTGTTCTGACAACTCCCTTCCTGTTCAAACACAGGCTCCAAAAAACTATTACATCTTTTAAATTAAAAAGACTGCAGCCCTCATAAATCACACAGCTGCATCTGAGAGTAAAACACTGTTTTTCAGTTAGTTTTAGTAATTTTAGTACTTCAACTTAAAGGGATAGTTTACCCAAAAATGAAAATTTGATGTTTATCTGCTTACCCCCAAAGCATCCAAGATGTAGGTGACTTTGTTTCTTCAGTAGAATACAAATAATGATTTTTAACTCCAGCGGTTGCAGTCTGTCGGTCGTATAATGCATGGCAATGGTAACAAAATCTATGAGAGCAATTCGTTCTCATTTTGAACGAATCTTTAATGTGACTCGGGAAGAACGAGCCGTCTCGGTAAGTGTTTCGTTCAGTCGTGCATGTGCAACATCCTATAGGTTCTGCACTGAATTAGTTCACGTTTCGAGTCTTCGGGTTTGAGTCGTTTGTTCATCATGTGACAGCCTCATAAGCTAAACCTATGCAGTCTGAGGGAAAAAGACTTAATAATAATAATATAACAACCAACTCTTAAGTTTATTACCTTTGTTACCATATTCAGTGTTATGGAAAAGAACCATCATGACAGAAATTCACACATTTATAAACTGTTAGAAATAAAAAGCTACAATTTGAGACCAGAAACGCATCATGTAACTGTAAAAGTAAATATTAATAACTATCCACCCATTTGTAAGGAAAGTTGTAAATTAACTAATTTCTCTATCCAATGCTGTCACGTCACGTGTCAAAAGAACGAACGACTCAAACCGGAAGACTCGAGAGATGAACTAATCAATTCTCTTTCCGGCTCAGACTGCATTGGTTAAGTTTATGGGTTTGTAACATGATGAAATAACGACTCCAACCTGAAGACTTGTCAGATATAAGAGGTGAGGTGAGCTAATCATAGACTAAAGACCCAGGTAAACATTTTTTTTCTTCTGTTTCTTATTCCATTATAGTTTTGTATTGTTTGTAGTGTGATCAACGTTTGCATAAGTAGTAGATGTTTTAGGTAAGTAGCACATAACATTTTCATTATAATAGATATATATATATATATTTTGCTATATGATGCTATTCACAACCCTAACATCCAGAGAATCAAAGACTTGTTGAGTCAAGTACTGGACTGAATCAGCAGGAGTTAATCAGAAGAAAATGAGAAAAAGTGTGTTTCATTATGATTGATAAGAAACTATAATAGCTAGATACAACCTGGATATGGAAAGTGAATGAGATTTAAATTGGATTCAGGAGGGGGTTCAGTCCTTCTGCTTCAAAGATTTCCATAAGTGATCATGGGAAAATTGAGTCCAGTCCATCATGACAGCCTTCTTCCCGCCAAACCCACCATAGAAATGACACACACACTAAACAGGCCCCAGGAGTGCATTTCAGGGGTGTGTAGTGCATGAGCAGACACTTTAAATGCTTTCAATTGGCCTTGAGCCACAGGAACTGTGGACTGATGGGTCTGTAATACAGCTGGGCAGCATATTGAATATTCATGATAGATTTGCAACAATTTGGCTGGTGATATCAAATTAAGCAACACCGTTGTCATGTCACGCTGTTCAGGGAACACGCTGGAGTCACATGGAAATGTTTAACAGTCTTTGATTTAAGGAAACACTGGGAATAATCCACAACAGGAGCCTGAGCAACACACATAAACAACAGGCATACCAGACAGAGACAGACTGCACAGACTAGGACTTAAATACAGGGAATGATTGGGGAAACACGTGCATGGGATGACTAATCAAACTAACAAGACAGAACGAGGACAGGAACGAGACCAAATAAGGAAACATAGGAAGGACTACGGGGGCAAAACGGTTCCAAAAGTCTGACAATTCACGCCCTCCCGGAAGGTGTGTCCTTGCATCGTAGCAACAACAGAGGGAGGCATGGGTGGGAACTTGGGAGGAGGCTCAGGAGGAGAATGTATATCTGGGAGGGGGCCGGCAGACAGAGTCCAGGGAGGTGACGATGGAGGGAGGAGCCAGGGAGGAGACAGGAGGGGCTTAAAACAGGAGGAGCCAAGCTGGACCCAGGCCACAGCCATGATGTTGACCCACAGTGGAGACGGCGGAGGGATGAGCCATGGAGGAGGAATGGCCACCGACTCCAGGGGATGGACCAACGGCGGTGGAGCAGGTGGCAGAGGAGCTTGAGGTGCAGACAGAGAGCCAACATGCCAGGGGGATTCAGAGGATCCTGGGGCCAGGGTGGAGCAGAGGGGTCTGGCGACAGAGGCAGAGATCCAGAGATCTGCGGCGGAGCAACTGTGGACCAAGGTGGAGCTGGCGGGAGGAAGGAACCCAACTGAGCCAGTGGGACGGAGCGACGAGGTGCAGCCGGAAGAGTGTAGTCCAGAGGCGATGATAGGTCGAAGCCCGACCAAGGCAGAGCCAGAGGGACAAGGGAGCCCGGTGGAGCTGATGGATCGACGAGTAACGGTGGAGGCGAGGGAGCTAGGAGCCGAGGTGGAGCCGCTGGGTCTATGGGCCAAAGCGGAGTCCGGGCCTCAGAGGCTGGAGGATGGCAGACCCATGGAGCTCGCACAGTATAGATTATTGGCTGAGGGTGGGCAGAGGGGATGTCAGACGACAGTGGTGGAGGAGGCAGGAGCAGGTGGGTGTGTGGGCATTTTGTGTTTGCACGATTGCACAATACACTACTTTTAAATTCATTATTGAATTTTGTGCATAATGCGATTAAATCGCAGAAATTCATGTGATAAATAGCGATCAAAATTTTTTAATCGTTTCCCAGCACTAATATATATATATATATATATATATATATATATATATATATATATATATATATATACACACACACACATACACACACACATATACACATAGTGGGGAAAATATTTATTTGATCCCCTGCTGACTTCGTAAGTTTGCCCACTTATATACAAAGAAATGAAGGGTCCGTTATTTTTATGGTAGGTTTATTTTAGTGAAAAAAGTGAAGTGAAAGTGACACAGTACAGCCAAGTATGGTGACCCATACTCAGAATTCGTGCTCTGCATTTAACCTATCCAAAGTGCACACACACAGCGGTGAACACACATACACCGTGAACACACACCCGGAGCAGTGGGCAGCCATTTATGCTGCGGTGCTCGGGGAGCAGTTGGGGGTTCAGTGCCTTGCTCAAGGGCACCTCAGTCGTGGTATTGCCGGCCCGAGACTCAAACCCACAACCTTGGGGTTAAGAGTCAAACTCTCTAACCATTTAGGCCACGACTTCCCCACGTATAGAGACAGAATATCAACCAAAAAAATCCAGAAAAAAACATATTATATAAAGGTTAGAAACTGATTTGCATTTCAGTGGGTGAAATAAGTTGTGCTCGTGTGAGACCGAACTTTCGTTCTGTCTCTATCTCGCGTGCACAAAGACCTCAGACATATTGGGTACATGAGTAAAATGAAATGGTGCTGAGTGATGCCTGCTGGCCTGGTTCCTGTGAGTCCTTAGAAAGTAACGGATGATGTGAGCACCGGTAAGAGTGTGTCTGGAGGATGATGTGAATATATGATGCCTGCAGTGGGAGCCGCAGCACTCAGAGCTCTGTGAAACATGTGTCTGAACCTCACGGGCAAGCTGTAAAATCACTCTGCAGCACTCGGCCTCTGCCTGAAGCTCAAACCAACTCTTTGCACAACGACCCTGTTTATTAGGGATGAGCAAAATTACATTTTTGAATTTGAATAGTTTGGTAAGCAGTCTGACCTGGAAGTCCTGTATATAGGGCTGTTATGATATGAGATTTTCACTATACGATTATTGTGGCTTAAAAAATTCACGATATTGACATTATTGCGATTTCTATAGAAATTCTGAAAAAATGGCATCAACCAAACTCATATTTAATTGTAAATTTTGGGTTTTCTCTTTTTTAAACAATGAATCACACAAAATATGGCATAGTTCGTAACTGTGACTTTAACAAGTGTACAAACAGAACTTACAGCTAACTTTTTCTATAGAGTGTATTCGCCTGTCATCTCCTCTGAAATGATTTTGTGTGGCATTGGTAGCTACACACTGCATTGCTGCCTTCATTTTATAACAGGTGTCATTTAGCAATAATGTGCAATTCCACCACCTACTATGTTAAAATGTGCTAACCTGATACTGGTGCTGGATTATTAACAGTTCTCATGTGTGTAGCATTAACATTATATCAAGATTTCATTTTTTAAATATCATGATTATTGTTAATACTGGTATACTGGGACACCTCCAGACCTGTATAATTAAGGCCCCTTCATACAAAAGAAGAATAACTATAATGATAACTATATTACCATCCACACCGACAGACAAAAAATCTCTGTTTATTATAAGCAAATGCTGCAGTTTTGTCATAACTACTGCTTTAAATGCTCCAGTTCTTTTAAAGTGGGATGGATTCTGATTGACTGTCAATTTTTAGACTTTTAGAATTTTCTTCAGCTGGAAAACATTGTTGCTAAATTGATTCCAGCGTTATCGTTCCTCTGTGTCATTATCATTCTTGTGGTGTGGACTTCTGTTCTCATAGAATTAAAATGATTATTAAAACTTAGTAAATGTAGTAGTCTCTATACATATACGGTAACATATACCGACCTGAATGAATGAGCCTTTAGGCTGGTTTTGGGTTTACCTGACCCTTATCGGATGAGTTAAGGATATATTTTTGCATTCAAAAACAGCTGGACAGAGTGCACCTGAACAGGATCCTTTATTTAAAAGTTAGTGAAGGTACTATTGTTTCAAAAGCTTTGTTAAAAAAGCAACACTTCTAGCAAGCCATTCAAATAATAAATAAATAAATGAATAAACGCACAAAAAAATATAAATCATGAGATATAACTCAATTGATTTTAAAGAGGCACTACAGAGGTTTTGCAAAGTAAAAATTTAATTTAAAAATTTAATTTAATTGAGCATCTATAAAAAATAAAAAAAATAAAATAATGCTCAGAATTGTTCTTTAATGTGCAATCTTAATACTAGATGTGAACAGGGTCAGAATCAAAATTAATCTTGATGTAACAACTGACATGAACTGAACTGTTATTTTCAGCAGGAATCTCACTGATCTGTATGCATCTGAGGAAATTTCACTCAGTATGAACAGGTAAAGAAGATAAATCTCTCTTGCCAGGAAATCTAACAGGAACTTCAATATACTTAAACCCACTGGAGCACATTAGAAATATTTAATGGGCTATAAGTATTTATTTAATAAGGTGAAGCTCTGCCATCAACTCACAGCTAATCTCACAATTAATGACCTGTAGAGATCATCAGGGGTCCACTGAGACCTTCAAGACTGCACCTCACACAAACACAGTGGAGCACACACTTCTCCTTTTGCCAATAGATCACAGTTTAATATATAAAACAAACACAAATTAAAATTCAGGCAAAGCTGAATTTAACCAGTAGGACTTTGGAAAGCATCTGCTGATTTGTGTCCTCAATGATCCTGTGAGAAGGTCAATCTCCACCAAAAACTCATTGACTCCACATTCCTTATCTTCGTCTTACTCCCCTTACTTTTTGATTGAACCACCAAAACACTTTCAGATAAGGAGCATCTCTTGCTGTGTTTTTCTAGTAGGTGGTGGTCTGAATCTGCAAACAGAGCCACTGTCGATCTGGCAAAAGAGCGTCATAGTTTTATAAGTAAAACATTGCCAAGTTTGGTTATATAAACATTGCAGCAAATGGCAAAATTTTGGCAAGTTCCATGGGATAATATCTAATAATAATAATTATAATAATAATAAAAAGAGGATACTTCAGTTTGTATTGAATGTGTAATTATTCTTTCCCTTCATAACCTAAAATATGAATCACATCATCCTAAAGAAGCTTCTAGAGTCCTAAAAGTCTTAACAGTGATCACACCTGCATAAACAGTGTAACTGTACACCCCTATGTGCCAATAAACTGAACACACATCAAGACTAGAGAATATGTTAGGTAGAACTGTTAGGTGGGGACAGTTAAAACTTCTGTAATAATTTACTCAATTTCATGTCGTTTGAAACCTGTAGATGTTTTTTTTTCTTTCTTTTTTTCTGGGTAACAAAGATGATGATATTTTGAAGAATGTGTTTTAGTCAATAAGATGAAAGTCAGTGCTGTTTTAGATTCTGCTGACTTCCGTTGTATGGGCAAAAATATAAAATCACTTTAAAGTATCTTCTTTTGTGTTCCACACAAGTCATACAGGTTTGGAACAATTTGAGGGTTAGTAAAAAGATTTTCTTTTTCGCCTCAACTATCCCTTTATTAAACAAAAACATTAGTAAATAGCTCTCAGTGTCTTACAGAAGGTGGAAACACACAGAGCTAGTCAAACACAAATAGCTCATCCTCTGTTGTTTTCACTGCTGGGTCTAATAATTAAAGATATTTATCTTAGAGCACACATTGACTATTGTATTAATGCTGATCTAGGATCATTCTCAATTCTTTAATCCAACCTTGACTCAAAGCTAAAAACAGATGAGAGCTGTCCTCAGGTTAGTGTATGAAGGCTGTTGGGTGTCTGGATTGTGTGGAATCTGCACTCATGCTGGGCAGGTTAAGAATGTTTCAGCTTAATCAGAGACCTTAACTTGAGAATGTGTGTGTGTGTGGTGGATCATCACAAAACAAAGTTTTTTTTATTTTTTTGCAAAGTTGTTTATCAATGGTGTACACTTCCGTTGAAGCCATCAGCCTGCATCTTTAAGTTTTTATTAGTGAAATTCCTGGTGAAAAACTACATTACCCATGATTCTGCTAAGAAATTTCCACCAGTCATGCCAAAGAACTGAGAATGATTTTATCCCATCGCTATTAAACTATTTAAACACATATTGCAATAAATCTAAAATCTGTTTCTATAATGATCTTTAAATCGAGTGTTATATTTTTCTCTTTTGTTTTTAATTGGTTTGTCATTTGCAATGTTTTTAGGACTGTTAAATACACAGTCTTGTACTTTTTTCTTCTTGCTGAAATTTCAAATACTTCTTAGGAAGTCTGTAATGCTGTGATTCACCTTTGTTGTTTTAGTTCACAGCTTTAACTTTCAATCTGCCGCAGTTTTACTTTGCAAAAACTGGAATGGTACGATTTAAGCCAGTTTAAGGTTTTCAAAGATTAACATTTAAAATACAGAAAATGAACAACAAATTATTTTCAAGTAAGTCAAATTATTATTTTAAGTGCATGTCAGTCATCAGTAATCGCATACACAACAAATCAACAATGACGCCACATTAGCCAAAACAAATCAATATTATTCTACCTTCAGCCACAACAATCAACAATTACTCCACACCAGCAACAACAATCACTAATTACCCAGCACCCTTTTTTCTTATCACCTGTGTGAGATGTCATGTGACACAATGGGCCTCATTTACAAAATGAACGTACGACAGAAAATTGGGCGTATGGTCGTTTCAAAGCAAAACTTGGAATTTATCGATATGGATGTGAGCGGTGGCTACGATCAAATCTCACGTCTGGTCTCAGCTCATGTACGCAAGTGATATTCGAATGACGATTGTTTTCTGCCGCCACATTTATCAACATACGATAATTCGTATCACCGTATCATTTGATCAATCTCAATGAGAATGGCGGCATATGAATGTTTCATGAATCACACGTGAACTCTGTCGTAAGTTGATTTGTG
This sequence comes from Cyprinus carpio, assembly GCF_018340385.1. Classification (NCBI taxonomy): domain Eukaryota; kingdom Metazoa; phylum Chordata; class Actinopteri; order Cypriniformes; family Cyprinidae; genus Cyprinus; species Cyprinus carpio. The sequence continues at coordinate 13,569,866 of NC_056604.1, read as the reverse complement.
CACACGGATCTGCGCTCGTTTCTACATTAGACTGATAAATGAGGCCCAATAAGTGTGTGTTTGTGTAGAAAGCCAGATGAGGTATTTTACAAACCACTTGCTGAAGCCCAATCCTGATGACACTTGCTGCAGATTGTCAGATTGCTACAGCAACACTTTTATTACAGGATTCATTGACCCTGAGGGTGATAGCCAATCAACAGCAAACGCCAGACACAAGCAACTGCCTCACGCTTCTGTGGAGCAGCAGCGGATCCTTAGATCAGATTCTCCACACGACAGGACAGAGAAGAGCACAGAAGATTAAACTCTAATTTAAAGGCCTCCTGAGGCCTCGCTGATGTTTGGCTTCCTTATCACACTGTGAGAGTAAACACTTCCAGTGTATCACATGCATCAAGGCGGGAAATCAGAAATAAATACAGCACAACTTTAAATAAAGTTCTTCTTCTTAAGTTTAATAGAACAGATTAATATCAGACAGCTGTAAATAATGACTGCGCATTTCTAAGCGATGAGTTTGTCTCTGATTTCAGCTTCCAAAGAAAGAAAAAAGAAAAGCCGCAGCCTAGCAAAACAGAATGGACAGATTTCTCCAAACTAAAAGGACAGAAAAAGCAGAAGGGTCTGACCTACTTGAATGTTTGTTCTTGTTCCTAGAGAGGGGGGAGTTGGAGAGGAGAAAAAGAGGGTGTCCTAATTAAAAACCGTCCTTTCTTCCTCCTCTCCTCTACTCATTTTTCCCTCTTTCTCACACGATCAGGTCGCCATCAGAGAGTAAATGGACTGTAGCCCAGAGGGTTAAGACTGACCTGAAAACAGCTCTCCATGGACAATCACTCAAAACCAGTGGCACTGCACACTTACAACTGATCTTTAAGCAGTGAGAAAGTGTATGAAAAGTAGCAGCTACTAGTTCAACACAGTCTCACTCCCAACTCGTCACATACTGATACCTGGTCAGGACACTTTGGCGTAGCTTTTTGATGCACAGGCTACCCCTTTAGCGTCATTTTTCGAAGTGCAGGGTCCTCCATCGCTTCAAATAAGAAACCCTTAGCATCAATATGGAGACGCAAAAGGCTTATCGTCATGATTAAATTAAATATTAGGCAATAATATTGCCATTATTGCATATATGTTGGGGTGTGACTTTTCAATGTAAACTGTCACAACAGTTTTATTGCACTATTTACACATTTATGAGCAGGTAACCCAACCCCTGCCCCTTAACCTACCATTTGTCAATAAAACACAAGATATAACAGGCAGATACAACTACCGTCATAATTTATATAAAAATATATATATATATATATATATATATATATTATATTCCAAGTCTTTCAAGGCAAAACGATTGATTTGTGAGAGGAATAGCTGCGACTGCCGTCTCCGTCCACCGTAAAGCTCTTCCTGTGTGCTATATCTGTGCGCAAATGTAAAAAATGCCGCCAGAAGAAACGTTTAACAGAGTGGGATCATTTTAAGCGATGACACTAAAAAAGCGATGCCAAGGGGTCCTGACCAAGCTTCAATATTTGACGAGTTGGGAGTGAGACTGTGTTGACTAGTTTGGACATGTCCGGTTCTCTCCATTTTTACAGTGAGTAGTCACAATTCTGAATACTCCTATTTTCAGCATAAAGAATCTGCTTTCCTTTTTCAGCAGAATGACACATGGGAATCCAGCTGTATTAATGCTGACCTTTGTGAGATCAAGGGTTTTTAACCTTATTCAGGTCAAGGACCACTTGGTGGTTAAAGAGACAGAGCAAGGAATCCAGAGTGGGATGGGATGAGAAAGAACCATGAGCTGGGATTTGATCTCAGATCAATCAATGTTCAACTTGCGCTGCAACTTTTTATTTACATAGCTTGTAAATAGCTTATTTACATTATATGCACACTACATTTCAAAATTTTGGGGTTGGTAAAATAAATGTTTTCGATTTAATTAAATTCATTAAAGATTCATTAAAGCTGAATTTATTTGGTCAAAAAATACTGCAAAAAATAATACTGTGACATATCACAATCTAAACGAAATAAAATTTCTAATTTTATATATTTATTCCTCATTGCAAATTTAAATTTTTAGCAGCAATTATTCCAGTTTTCAGTGTCACATGGTTCTTTAAAAATCATTTTAATATGCTGATTTGGGGCTCAAGTAACATTTCTTATCATCATATATTAAAATGGTTGTGCTTATTAATATTATTTGTTGAAACCAAAAAAAAAAAAAAACCATTTTATATGATTCTTTGATAAATTGAAAGTTTAAAAGAACATCATTAACAGGATTTTTTCATTTTGTCTATGTGGTGTTTTTAATATGCTTTTAGACAAACCATATTTTCTCCTAAAAACTGTACTTTCCCAAAGGCAGTCCCAGAAATGCTGTTTGAAACAGCCTTTTTTTGCAACGTCACAAAAATTAATAACAAATCACGTCAAGGGATCCTATCATTAGCATATAATTAACCATGCTGTGAAGCAGGAGGTCTAATGAGAATGCAGCCAGGATTATCTGTATATTTTTCTGTAGATGTTTCGCTAACTGTTGATATTTTTCACTATTTTCATGATGGTATGTGCTGTTAGCACTTATTTATTTGTATTTCGAACCGCTAACTTGAATAACAACCTGCGGCAACAGTGTAAAAGTAGCCCACAGTCAGACACACCTCTCCCGCATTAGTGTCTGCTCTTCACTCGCAGGCAAGTAGTTTTTACTGTAGTAGTGATTTACAAATTATTGGGTGTTGTATTCTAATGTTGTGTGTTCATCATAAATGGGGCGGAGTCTCTTCGCGCAAAGACTTCAACCATTGGCTCTGGCTTCAGCCAATTGTTAATGACTTACATTTCAAAATAAAACTTTATAAATTAAACATTGCTTCTAATTGATCTAAAATAAAATATGCTATATAAATAAATATTCTCAGTGAGAGCAGAGTCCAAAGCTCGTGGACCGGAGTTTGAACCTCTGCTTAATAAATGGGAATCCCCCACGAGCTCTCCCATGAGCCGTCCCAGTGCAGTGCAAAGATTTTACTCTATCGCTTTGTTTTAAGCAACAGGGGCTTCCCGGGGGTTGGAAATTCGCAGGGTAGGAGGAGGTAGTGATGCTGGGTGTAACTAAAAAAGGTGCCATCGTCCGGTACAGTCCGGTTGGGGAGTTACGGAATGGGCTGGCTTGGCGATCTCATATCGCATTCTCTTATTAACTGCAACTTTCTTTACCACGCTATTCAGCGTCATTCACGCCGTGCAGTCAGTTTCGCTGGTTAAGGTTAGAGTCAGGTGTGGGGTAGGATTAGGGGTTAGCATTTTTTGCAGCATAGGAAATTGACAGTGTGATTGACACAACCAATAAAATCTTTAGAATCAGTTGTGGGGTGGAGTTTGTGCTGAAGTGGATTGGGAGATAAATTGTACATGCGTGTCATGTGCCTGTCTGTCCACCCCATTTTGGAGTTCCCTCCCTCATTTGGAGATCTCCAGGCTGCAGTTATACCCTTCTCTTCGCGGGTGTGAACTGGAATCACAAACTTGGCTGCATTCGAGTCTTCAATGCATTTTGAAGACACAACATCATCAAGTGAGCAACTTTAATGAATGTTTCAGTAGCCACTGTAGTTGTATCCACAGTCGCTAGTAAAAACATAGTTTTTATCAGTCATTATCCGTGGATCAGGAGACCTTGGCTGGTGTGGCTAAGTGTAGGCTAATTTGCGTATTCATAGATCCATGTATAGTAAATGAGGCAAGGGTCACATTACATTACACATGACAAGGGTTACATTCAAGCTATTTAAAGGCATGAGAAAATTAGTTTCACATGAAAAAACATTTAAATGTCATTTTGACAATCAAAGATGAGTTTTAAGGGACAAAATTTTTAACTACAGGGGGACTTTAAATAATAAATTTTATTATCAATTTTGATCAATTTAATTTTAATATATCCTTGTTAAATAAAAGTATTCATTTCTTCCTACAATCATTCACTCTCTCTCTCATATGACCCAAACATTTTTTTTTTTTACATTACCTGTGGCTCATGGGTACAAAATAGATCCAGAAGCTCATTAACAATCAATGTTCTTGCTGGTGGATCCAAGCGTTCCTCTATTTCACAAATTTCTGATACCACAGGAGCAGAAAACAGCCCAGAGGACACAACATCATTCAGACACACCTTCAGGACATCCACTTGATTTTACCAAGCAGGAAGCCACCCTTAAAACATTCTGCTTATATAAGATAAATGTAAACAAACAAACCTCCCAGTCTGTTTAATCCTCGTAAACACATAATTTTAAGATAAAACGTCAGCTCTGTTTTGATTATTTTACTATTATTCAGCATGTGCAGTGTTAGCATCACAAATGTTATTTGTGGCTCAGTGCCCACTAAAGCACTGAAGGCTGCTTCCGTATCAAACCGGTGTGCCTCACTTTGATGCTTGGACAGTGAGCTGAATAATGACCCAGATATCGACCTGCACCTCTCATACACAGAGAGTGGTGTGGCAGCGGGCCCACACCTGTTGGCAATGCTAAGGTGGCACAGAAGACGCAGCCTCCCTAGTATGACTGGCATACTTAGACATTCTTATCAAGAGAGACTAGTGCTCTTCAGACCCTCCACTCCTTTTCTGCCTCCGTTTATCTTGGTCACACTCATCAGATTAAAAAAATGGTAGATAGATAAGCAGTAAGTCATGCTCTTTCAGTGTATACAGTGAATATTCCAGTTCTCAGTAGGCACAAAAATGCTATCTAGGTAGGCAGATCAATATGTTTTGTGCCACAGCCATTGAGACCTGGAGATGTAAATGCTGTCCTTACATGGTGGTGGTCTTTTTCAGAGAGACTTGCTCGAAAATTCCTGCTGAAATGTGGCCTCTTCCTTCCCAAACACAGCGAGGGAGGTTTCCTATAACAGTCACTGCTTTAAACACAAACACCTGAATCACTCCTGTCTAACAAGTTTTTAAATGAACCATATGGTTATTTTGCTTTCAGTAGCCTACAAAACAGACCAGGACCAGCTGTTTTGTCCAAAACACATTTGGGTCAATGACAAACAAGGAAATCCTGGATTACAGAAAGTCTTGTATTTCTAATGGTTTCATACATTTTTTAAAAACATTGACTCTGTTTTCTAAAAAACAACTAAACTTAATATATTTCAAGCGATGTAGCAATCAAGCATGAAGTAAGCCTACTAAAATTTTTAAAATTAAACATTTATTAAATTATATTCAAAAATAAAGTAAATACATTTCATATTTTTATCAATAATTATTTAATTTAAAATATCATTTTAGTACATAAAAATAAAATGTTTTTTTTTTTTTTTTTAATTACTACCTATTTATCTTACAACTAACTTCTTACTCCAACATTTCCTCTCCTCAAGAAATTCCTAAGCAGTTTTGTTTTCGTGTCATGTGACGTCGACATGGCGGCGTTCATGAGGAGGCGACCTGCTCCATATAGAAAACAAAAAATCTTTTTTTTCTGGAAGATTTAAGTCAAGTTAGTGTACATTTTAATCATATTACTTAAAAGTTATGTTTAAAACTTTTGCTATTAATAAAAACTTAAGTGCCCATTTAACATTTCCTTTCAAAAATGAATGACCATCACTTCATTAACACAAAATTAAAATAAATAAATAAGTAAAAGTTTGGCATGAATGCGCCTCAGCGCACAACCGTGAAACATGAACCCACACTAAAAAAGTTAGTTGTTTTATTTCGAGGCGCGGTCTTTCATCTTCAAGTTTCATTCATGAACGCTCATCTATGTGCCTTTATGAGCGTTTTATATTGTAATGTTTGCATTTCTGAACTGAACTACGACCTCGTGGACCAAACACAACAATGTGAGGTGTTCAACAGGGGTGTTGCCTCACACTCTCATGCCAAATCCATCTGAATCCAGTGCTGTGGTCAAAAACAAACACTGCGCTACCGAGCTGCGCGTGAAAACAGGTGGTGACCACCGCGAAACACGCCGCAACTTCGCCGACGATTTGCGTCCTAATAGATCACAGTCAGATCTGTCGGTGTGTGTGCTTTCCAGGCTTTTAAAGAAACACGTCAAGTTGTTGATCTTCATTAAAGACGCTTTTCTGAAGCCAACACCTACTTCTTTTCTCCCTGCAGAAGTGTTAAGCCATGAAAGGGCTCTTGGTTTGTCCACGATCTAATCAGAACTAATAACAACCCTCAATGCTTTCAAAATGAACTCTTACCTTCTTATCAAACTGAAGTTTCGTCGCTAAAGGTTTCGTTTTTGCTTGGCGCAGTGTGTGTTCAAGTGTTTGGCTGGCCGTGGAGGAGCGGAGCGCTGCCGTTAGATCCTCCCACAGACCACGGACACAGGCGGCTGGAGTTCTCTCTGCCCGATCGCGATTGGCTCGAAGGGAGGTGCTGCCGGTTACAGCCGCGCCCCCAGCCGTTAAAACAGAATGACATCATTGGCACGAGCGGCGGCGGGGGGTTGAGGTGTGGGCGCAGCGCGAGCAGGACCAGTCGACTGAATTCCAAATGCACCATATGCAGTTCTGTATACCTCCTGAGTGAATCAGTGTTTTGATTCGGATATTTGTTATAAAGCGATCGATCCAGTTCACAAAACCGGTCTGAATGAATCATTCACGAATCATTCCAATCGTTTCTGAAACATGACTCACCGACTCATTGAACCGAGCTCATTTCAGCAGGTCCGATTCGAATAAGAATAAGATGACACCGTGATGCTTATGTATGACCGAGTAGAACTGGTTTTATTCATAGCATTTTATTCATTTTCAGCCGAATATTATGAACTTTGATATTGTTTATTGCAAATACAAGTTCTTTGTAAGTCCGAAATTACTGCTTGTGTGATTAATCTTGGCTGTAAATTGCGAAAACTGGATGCATTAGATAAAAAAAAATACTGCGATATTATTAAAATTATAAATCGAAAGCCGTAAAACGCCGTTGGTATGTCATGTAAGGACCACTTTATGCATATAACTACTGTTCCCAGAAGAAGGGAAACAAGGTACAACACATGACTATGGGATATCGCGCTCTTGCGCCATCTGCTGAAGAGTGAAGAAACCTTTTTTTTTTTTTTTTTTTTTTTTTATTATGCTTATAAACAGAACAGAGATGACAATAATTGCATAAACGTTGTATACAATATACAAAATGTTTCAAAATGTATCAGTGTCATCAGAACACATAAGAAAGTAAATGAAGAAAAGAAAAGTAAGAAAAAAAACAATTATGATGATTGGTAAGACATATAACAATGGTGAAATAAGAAAAACTAAAGAGTAAAAAAAAGATTTGTAAGAATTATAAATGTGGTTAAGATGTTAATTTATACATCAGTTAGATGTACTTATTTACATTGAAGATGTTCTCCTTAAAACTGACAGATGCAGTATTAAGATACATTTTTCAACTCTTTGAAAAAAACCAAGAAAAATTGGTTTGTTATTAGTGAACTTACACTTATGGATATTACATTTGCCAAGAAAATAAATTAAATTTATGACAAAACAAGCTTTATTTTTTTGTATAGGATCAAAATCAAAGTATCCGAAAATAATGTCTTTAAGGGTTTAGTATATATCTTGCTGGATATTTTCCTTAATAAATGTATCAATATTTTTCCAAAGTTGTTCAGTATAAAAACATGACCAAAATAAATGAAAGACAGTTTCTGTGTAAATTTGGCAAAATTAGCATCTTGCATCAATATTAGCTTTATATTTAGTCATAAAATATTTAGCAGGGTAAATTGTTTTTATTATTTTAAAAGATACTTCTTTTATTTTAATAGTAAAAAATATTTTTTGTTGTAATGACCAAATCTTTTTCTAGTTTAGAATTATTATTATTATTATTATTTTTAATTATTCCAGTAAAAGATTGCAGGAGATGTCTGCTGAAGACACCTATATTCACGCCTGAAAGGCCAATGATGCATGACGATGTGGGGGCTACCTGCCTAAAGCATAAATGCAGTGGCATGTGTCAGTCCCTTTGTTCTGTCCAGCTCTCCACTGAGCCTCTGACTGTGCGGGGCCCGGAGGTGTTGTACCTCGTCTCCCTCCTTCATGGAACAGTAGTTATATGCATAACTCAACCTTCCCATTCAGTTGGTTCACTCAGTACAACACATGACTATGGGACATACATGCCCCACAAAGTTGCAAAACTAAATTTAAGGGACCAGCACCGCATCATACACCCTTATTTTACAAGGGAGTGATGACCTGTGGTTTAAAAAATCCTGTGATAAGCACAGACATATAGCAACCGTTGCCACAGTGACATCTAGTCAACAAACTAGTGCAGTGATGCCCAACTGGCAGTCGCACAAACATCTTAAACCATACCCATGACGTTTCCACACCCCTCGTGGAGCACCCGAGCACCCATGCGGGTATTAGTCATAACAGGCATGTCTTATATGCTATAGACACAAAAAACGGCATTCAAGTAGCAGCTTCACACAGGCACAAAAAGCTGGTCACAGCCTGCATCTGCTCACTGTCCCTGCATACATCTTGTACAAGAGCATGAAATCTCCTGTCTTCCTCTGAGTCAGAGATTTGACAGGGCAGGCAGCTTGAACAGAAGTGCACTGCTGTTTCGTGTATACCCAGATAGCACACGTATATCTGCAAGTCAAGATGTCTGTTAAAGATCGCTTGATCAGAAAAGCATCTGCTGTATACAAACATCTGACAGATGCCTTTAAGATGTCAGTTTTACATATGTTCTAAAATCATAAATATCTTAAAGACATCTAATAAATGTCCACTTGACATCTGATAGGAAACATCCTATAGGTGTACTGCAGATGAGCAAATACTGTAAAAAAAAACAAAAAAAAAAAACATCTTCCAGATGTACACGAAGACATCAAATAGGTGTCTCTATGATGAATGGGGCATTCATATAACACTTCCATGGTGTATTGCTTGTATACCCAAAGCGCTTTACAGTCATATGAGGGGATTTCTCCTCAACCACCAGTGTGCAGCGCCCACTTGAATGATGTGAATGCAGCTACAGTACAATGGCGCCAGTGCACTCACCTCGCAGCTACAGGTGGAGAGGAGAGAGGGAGGAGTGATGTAGCCTATATACGTGTGCCAACAGGGTACGGTGCGTTCGGATGCAACAACACCCAACTCAAAATTTGATGTACAAGGGCTGCACCAACAGCACATAAAGATCCCCAATATGCTTCTCTGATGCCAGTGCCAACCACTGGGCAGCATTCAAGACTAGCAACCAACCAAGGTACCCTAGCAACCGCATAGTAACACCTTAGCAACCACCCTGCGGCCTCATATGAGGACATTATATTTTTGTGAATTTCTCTGAGACTGTACATGCCACAGTTTTGACTCTGGATGTCCTGTACAGAGCACATTCAAGGCTTTTCAGAGATACCAGATGATTGGATGTTTAACCATGACCACTCCTTCTCCTTGGTCATCAAAAATGTCTGAAATTAATTTAGTGACACTCTTATGGAAATATGATAATATTTTTTCATTATTATTTAAATCTGTCTAATTTTTTAATTGTGTGTCATAAATCAACATCTCAGAAAAATGTTATGGGGTTTCAAATCAAAATTTGACTTTCTGTTACGAAACAGGACGTTGATTTCATAGATGTCCTAATATGAGGACACCGGGACTAAAAGCATGTTTATTGTGCATTTTTGGAGACATAAAAAATGAATAGGGAAAGAAATTATATTTAAATATTCTATGAAATATTATATATTATTATGAAAATCTTGTCAATTATTACTCCCATTATTACACTTCTTTTTTCATTTCATGTTGCCCCAAAAACACATTCATATGCAAATTAGATTTAGTTTATAGATACATTGTATATAATGAGAAAACCCGTTGGTGGCCATTTTTCACACATTTTTCAGAAAGAAAAATGGTATATGAAATCATTCTGTTATAACATACTGTAGTTGAGAATCATCTTTATACAAAGTTTGGTAAAAAAAAAAATCTTGAAAACTAAAAATGTACTAGCGATTTAAAAAATCAATTGTTTTTGCCTATGCATGTTCATTCATGTCTTTTTATTTTTCTAAAGAAATTGAGTCCCGATGTCCATCCCCGATGGACAAAGCGTAACTTATGAATGAAATGTTAATTTTAATTGATTTTTTTAACATTATTTTTAATGCTCTAAACAATGTAAAGACATGGAAAAAAACTATTTTTTTCCTAAAACTTTTTTCTCGGGTCTTAAGAGGTGAAGTATCATAGCAACTGCATAGCAACACCCTAGCAACAGCCTGGTTACCATAGCAATCGCATAGTAACACCCTAGCAACCACCCAAAGTACATTAGAAACCGGATAGCAACAACCTAGCAACCTCCCCAGGTAGCCTAGCAACTACCTAGCAACACCCCAGCTACCCTAGCAGCCGTATAGTAACACCCTAGCAACCACCCTGAGTACTTTAGCAACCACTGGTCTAAACTAAAGCCTCACCTGCAGTTTTTGTAAGGCTGCTGATCCTGCAACAGCAGAAAACAACAGAACTGTAGACCTCTGATGATGAGTCAGGCCTAAAGATCTGCTCTTCTCTTTCTCAGATTACACAGCAAAGTTATTCGCAGGTGCTGAGGTAAAGTCATGTGTATCACGAGTTTGTCTTGTGCATCTTACTATTTTCTCTGCGACTTAGCACTGCTAAAGAAGTTCTATTAAAGAGGAGTTTGTTTTCTGAACAACATCAAGATGACTTTTTGTCAGTCTTCACTATTCCTGTATAAATTGTTCCTGTGTCACTCAAGTTCTCCTCGTTCTTGAAAATAAGAGAGTCTAGAGACATCTAGAGGACATAAAACGTCCTTACAAGTTGAGGTATGAGGTAAATCGTTACTTATTGCTCTATTTGTTTGTTCTGTTCTGTTTATGTCCAAACAAAGAGTTTATCAATGAAGTAGACATCAGGTCAGTTATTTTAATAAGAATACTGTCTCAAGAGCTGTATAGCTCATCAATACATATGAGTGGGTGATGATCTATGTGAAATGTTCAAAGGAAATATAACAGTGCTGTGTCTGTGTTTGAATATGGTTGGGACACAGACAAAATTAATAAGGAGCTGATTATTTAACGAGTAAATCAATGAAGGATGAATCTGTTATACTGAATAATGTAGGCTATTAATTGATATTTAATATATGTTAAGCATGTTCTCTAGGATGTCAAAAAATTAGGATATACTTGCAATGTTTTTAACAAGAAAAAAAAATCAGTTAGTACAGCATGAAAACTGAATCAAATTTTACATAAAGTTGTAAATGAGCGGTGATACTTTTGTGGTACAGACTAGTTTATACACAGTCACACAGAAAAATAATTTTTATTTTTATTTTTTAAGAATTTGCATTTGAGCTCCAAGTTCAAGTTTGGGTTATTGCTCAAACTGCAATAACAGTTCATTAAAAACCCGTTCTGTCATTATGTGGCAATGAATAGGAAGCTGTAAGGTCGAGAACACACAAAACAATATTTCTTTTAATTTGTTTTCTTTATAATTAATTTCCCATATAAAACTCCCATAACAATATACAGAGCGTACATCTCTCAGCAATTTAATCGCAATTATCAATTTAAATGTCTGAAAATGTCTTCGTTCAGCTTTAGGCAGATATTATTAAATTATTAAGTGCAAAGAGAATGTGAAAATGTAGGGAAATTATTGGCAGCATCCTCAGGGAAAAGGAAATATCAAATTGAACAAAACATTGTTCGGGAAAGAAACTATTACAAAAGTATAATGCTGCTGCTGACTCGACATGAAGATACTTTCTGCTTGTATATGCAGTTCATTTGGGTGATATTTTTTATTAGATTCTTGCACCATTTTATGTTTACTGTGAGTTCTAAGCTTATGCATTCCATTTGTACGATAAACTGATTTTTCCTGTATTGACACAAAATCATTTTTTTTTTATAAACAGCCATTCAACTTTCGTTTCTGCTTTTTTTTTTTTGTTGTTGTTTGTTTGTTTGTTTAAACACGTCAGTCACCCACGTGAAAAACTTCAATATAATTTTCCTGATTTTAATTACTTTAATGGGTATTTAAATATTTAAATGAATGTCTGAAAATTTAACTATATGAAACTATGAAACGGACCACTAGGTGGTAGTAAAATTATACAGGACAGATCTGTGCTCTCTCTCTCTCTCTCTCTCTCTCTCTCGAAAATAATTCTGAAGCTTTAGATGCAGATGTTTTTCAAAATTAAATGTACCTGATATTTCATACAAATCACATGAAACAGCCAGCCAGCTTATAACATTTCCTATTGATAATTGAGAGATTATGTGCTGCTCATTATAAACATGCTCTTTGAGGTGCCAAAGGCTAATATAAACAGCAGTTATAGTTCCATAAATGAGCAACATTGCAACATATGGTTACTGTTAACTGGTGGGCAAAAGTCATTCTTTCTGAAGTTATATGGAAAGTATAATATGTTGTTTAGCAGCTTTTTCAACTTTGGACAGTTTGGAATTACTCTTTGTCCTTTGGAGAGTGCAGCTGGTTAGAGCGGCGATAATTGCCTATTGTTAAGTGATGATGATCCAGCTGTAAGCAGTGCTGTGTGTGATATTATTCTGCAGAACAGAAGGGACACATTAAATTAGAGATCCATAAAAGCAATGCAGGCATAGAGGGCTGTGAACAGATGCCTGTTTTTTTTCCTGAGATAAAAAAGCATCGCTGCTGCATTGTGTTAATGCTGATGAATGCCACACAGGTGGTTTTATTGTGAAGGCTCTGCAGAGAGACGAGGAGCCAGTAGTTGACTTTCAACAGCTGGAGACAGAATATTTTTGGATGTTTTAGCACAGTTGAGGATTTGAAGTGGCAGGCGCTCAAGTGCTCTCACTATGTGTTCTGTGTGAAAGTTTGCATGTGTTTTCAATTACTTTAATGACCTCAGTGATCTGGAGGCAGCTGGTTAGTGAAATCCTATTTGCTTATCCTTAAATGCTTATATTATTATTAAAAGGGATCTTTTAAAATTTCTAGTTAAAGGTTCTTGTGAATTTCCTTATTTTGTTCATGTTGGGTTCATATGGTTGTCTTTCACCATTTTAAAGATTTTTTTTTTAGTGCAACCAATGTAAAAAGTTTCATAATGTATTTTCTTATACCTTTAATACATGTCAATATACATTTCTTAATAACTATTTGAATAAAGATAATAAGAAAATAAAAGGTTTTGTATTATATTTTAAAATGTTTTTTTAAAGCATCATGGAAATTATCTAAATAATTAAATTATCTGATATTTCATTAAGAGACTTCTAACACAGTCATCAGGGTCTACAGAGATTCTTTTTATGATGTAATTTCCCATATTATGTTTTATTTTCTTTACATATTTCTGCATGTTTATGACTTTAACTTAATGACAATAAAATGATTTGCATTTGTAATGCATTTAAAAAAAATAATAATACTGTTTTTTTCTGGATAGCTAACACACAATTCATGAAACTATTCACCATTTTCTGAACACAATCTCAAAACTGCTCACCAGCTTTGTCTTTGTTTTGAGAACTGAATAAATAGTTTGTGAAATTGGGCCAAATGAAACATTTACAGTGTTACAGTGTAAATTAGTGTTTCTATGTCAACATTTTCTATCCCCCCCCCCACGTTTCTGCATGTTGGTGACTTTGACTTTTTTCAAATAGTATTTAAATATTATGATACTTATCATTGTTATAATAATAATAATAATAAAATGAAAGAAATAGAATGAAATAAACTGAACCACAAAATGAGTGTCACACCATTGACCCATATAATATTGCTAAATGGTTAGTTAGTAAAAGAAAATATTAAAAAATATATTTATTTTTTCTCCCACTTTACAAAAGTGAACTTTGTTGTCCTTTCCTCCTGATGGACAGGGTTAAGAATATAACATTTGTTATCTTAAAAGCCTCACATTTCAACCTATTTATCCAATAAAATAGTCTGTTTGTCTTTGATAAAACTGTTAATCCTTCTTTGGATGGATGTGCTCTTCGTTTCCAATTCTTAAAAGAAAATAAATCCACTAAAAGCAGCCCGCGAGAGTCCCAGGAGGACTTTTTTTGTGTGTGTATCACCCCCCAGACTTCCAAATGCTTTCGCTTGATTTTATCCTGATAAGTACAAAAGCTGCTTTTGTGAAGAAAGTGGTGTGATAAACAGCCAGTAAGAGTGAGAGATTTGTCTTCCACCACAAGGCCACCGAAATTTAATCCCAGATTTTAGTTGTATTTCCTGAAATGCTTTGGATTATGGAGAAACCGGAATACAAGAACGGCCGTCGAGTGCCACTAGCTGGAGAACAAGAGAAGGATTAGGTATGAGAGGATAAGGAAAAGAAGGAAGGATGAGACAACAGAAGGATGGATGGATGAAAAGAGTGATATTAGGAGATTAGTCTCTAAATGAAAATCAATTTGGAGCGGAAATCCTGCGAGATGCAAGGATCATGACTAGGAAAAGTTGTTGTTCCTCTGGCAGCATCGTAAACCTGCAACTGAGCAAAACAGTCTGTCTTTGAATGAACAAAACAGTCAGCTTCATCAAGACGTTTAACGGTCTCAGATCAATTTATTACATAATTGAGCTGTGTCTCTCTGACCTTTCACATTTCAAGCCTTCTGTAAATTGGGTGCTCACTCAGACTGTAAAGCCACAGAGGAAACCTCTCTTCTCCTCTAATAAGCTGCTGTACATTGTTCTGCACGGAGAACTTTTTTTCTCAGGACTCATTGTCTCACTTTTTCCCTCTTTCACTCTCTCTCTTGCTTCCTGTCTGATTAGTGCTTCTAAAAAGGGAGAAACATTTGGAAAATGTCTTGGATTTTGAACTATGTCCATCTGTCTGTGATCCTTTTCGGTAACATGTGTCTGTTTCTTGATTATCTCTTCCTCTGGTTCTCTGCAGACCACCACAGTAATGACCCTCTGCTCATCTCTGTCGTAGCACCACCTACTCAAAATTCACAGTACAACTATGAGTGTGTGTGTGTGTGTGTGTGTGAGAGAGAGAGAGAGAGAGAGAGAGAGAGAGAGAGAGAGAGAGAGAGAGAGAGAGAGAGAGAGAGACTGGGTGAATATAAAGAGGTCTGTGTTTGAAAGTGTTGAGATAGTTGACTGAGGGATTATGGGTAATGGAGCAGTAGTGCTGGGCAAGTGTAACTGTGTGACAGGGAAGAGGAGTGTGAGTTTTGGTATGGATTTGAAATTTTATAAAAACACGAAAAACAGTAATATTGTCAAATATAACTGTTTCTATTTGAATAATTTTTAAAATGTAATTTATTAATGTAATGGCAAAGCTAAAATATTCTGGATTTCTTATTACTGTTAAAAGCAGTTGTGCTGCTTAATATATTTGAATTTTTGATTTAATAGAAAGTTCAACAAAACAGCATTTATTTGCAATAGAAATAACATTATAAATGTATTTACTGTCACTTTTGATCAATTTATTGTATCCTTGCTGAATAAAAGAAAGTATTCATTTAAAAACTTTTCAATGGTAGTGTATATACATTTTTTTTCTAGAATAGTCTTTATAGAATATTATTTCTTGATATAATAAATTGTCACTAAATATGTATAATTAGATTTTTGCCATCATTAGTAAGGTATATTCCATTAAATCATTTTTAAAAGTCTATAAATAAAATAATAAATTTAAAAGGCATTAGAAAAGTTTTCTCTGGTAATTTTTAAAGATTCTTTGCATGTAATTTATTCCTATTATATAATTCATATTAAATTAAATAAGAGAATATTTGTGACCTGCTCCAATGAGCCACTTTGACCCAGAAACACATTTTGATTTTCTTGCACTAAAGCAAAAAGAAATTCTTAGTCAACCTTTACAGGATCAAGTCTCGCATCAGATTTTCAATCAATTTGCTTCAGAAAGTATTCCCATAAAGTATGAGATAATTTGCTGATTATTTAGTCACTCTCATGCCATCCAAGATGTGAATGCGTTTACTTCTTCTGGATTATTGTGATGCTTTTATCAGCTGTTTGGAATCTCATTCTCACGGCACCCATTCACTGCCATGAATTCATTGTTGAACAAGTAATGTAATGCTACATTTTTCAGATCTGTTCAGATGTAAAACCAAAGTCATTTATGTCCTGGATTGGCTGAGGGTTAGTAAAATAAAAGAGAATTTTCATTTTTGAAAATACTAAACTACTCCTTTAACCTACAATCCTGATGAAAAAATAAAAAAGAACAGAAAAACCCCACCATGCCAACACTGCAGGCAGCTCCTGAAGAGTTTCAGCACCACAGTACAGTGGACAGCTCCAGCTACTGACTCAAGATGGCATGAATTACATGATCCTGATGCCAGAATAATTGGATATAAGCCTGGTTTACTGATGAATGTCTATCCTCCACAAATGCCCTTTTGTCAGGCAGATGTTGGCATGGGTAATATGTGTGTGCGGGCCGGCTTTTGAGGAGTCCCGTAGGACATCACCTTTAGCTCACTGTGACTCATACACAGCCATGTTCAGCCCAGAGTAGAATATCACTCCACACTCCACTGTGCCTCGTACAGCAAACCGCTGTACACAACGCAGACACAAACAGACACGCAGATGCAGCTTTCATATGCTAATGCTGATATTTTAGAAGTGCCAGTCTCCCCCTCTCGCTCTGTCTCTCTCTCTTTGTATGTGTGTCAGAATGCCATTATGTCAGTTTTTGGAGGCGGTTTGTTGAATATCAAACAACACGAGTCATATAAATGGAGAGAAAGATCCTTTTTCTGTTTGTTAGAGCAGAAAGGAGGCATCACTCACACAATGATAGACTTTCAGACTTCAGATGTCTTTTAAATTGTCACACCTTGTTGCATCATAGCTTATAAAAGTGTAAATGGGACCAGATGAGACAGGATATCAGCACGAGTCTGCTGAAAGTATTAAAATTCATCAGTATTCTCCCTTGATTTTTGAGTTATGCTGCTCTGTAAATGTTCTCATGGACCAGGGTCTATAAAGCTGTGTGGGTGCATTACTGGGCTTTATACAGCTGTTTTATAATAGTGTGGTTTATCTTGACATGCACATGGTGGCTGTTGGCAGGAGCTGGTGAATGTTGCTAATGAGAAAAGAGTGAGTGAAAAGCAAGTCAGTGAACTCATATGCTACCTGTATCTGATTTAATGCATTCAACATCAGTTATCAGACAGAAACACGCACATACAACAGCTCGTTCTTTTCTTAAACGCACACACATAGGCTTTTAATCTCACACCTGATGATATCTGTGACATTAATGAAAGCATTTCAGTATCAGGCTGTGTGTGTGTGTGTGTGTGAGAGAGAGAGAGAGAGAGAGAGAGAGAGAGAGAGAGAGACGCTGTTTATCTTGACAGGCAACAGTTGAAGTAGATCCATCTGAGCATCACATCATTCTTTTATAAAAGCACTCATCTGCACCTGCCACACACACAGATCTGTTTGGAGAGAACCGTGTTTAGTGTGTGTGTGTGTGTGTGTGTGTGTGTGTGTGTGTGTGATTTTTGTCTACTTTATGGGTACCAAATGTCTGCACATAACACTAAATAACATTTTTATGGAAATGTACTATAGCAATAAAGTAGTTTTATGTATAGTAAATAAATAGAGCTGATGGTTAAACACCAGATGTGGAATATTCTGCATGATGATCCTTGTGTTTTTCTCCATTATTGAGATTGAGGCCATTACTTTATAGCTATTATTTATTTCACTTTCAGTAAAATATATACAAAATCATCAGTTATATCTTAAAAGAAAAATTGACTTAAATGCTTTAAAGTTATTTCACCTGTTGTTTAGGTTTTGTCTGAATTTAATAAATCTAATTGATTTATTTGAGTTGGTAAGATTTTTTTTTTTATGTTTTTTAAAACAAACCAAAACTGGCTGTAGTATGGGAAATAAATCACATGTACAACACACACACACCTTTTTGATTTTGTAACATTCTTATTTTCATACCTAAATTTCATTTTCTTTCTTCCACTGTGTGTGTGTGTGTGTGTGTGTGTGTGTGTGTGTGTGTGTGTGTGTGTGTGTGTGTGTGTGTATGAGGAGGAAAATAAAACAGATGGCAGAATGGGATGTGCTGAGGTTTGTTAAATTGTTCATGCCAACACTAGAATATTCTGGGCTGCAGTTGCTAAAGCTAACAAAGGTAAACTGCTAAACAGTTGTGAACAATCTGTCCTAAAACCCCTCCCTGAAAATAACAATGTATTAAAAGAATGTCTAGAACCCTAAAAATAGCTCTTGTTAGCACCAGTTTGACTCAAATTCCTGTTTAAAATTGAGCAAGAGCAGAAATCTCTTTCTGAGAAATCAAGACATTTCAGTTAAAGCATAATATAGAAACATTCATATTTTGAAATGTTTTGAGATATCGCGAGTCATGAAACCAGAAAGCTAGAAAAAATTTCAGTGTAAAGACTTCTGTATGAAACTATGATGTAGTCGTTACAAACCCATTAGTCTTTTTTTGCTGAGCATTAGTTTAAGGTTTGCTGCTTTTTGAGTTGTGAGGTTAAAGTAGTGCAGTGTGTTATTAATAAAATCAAAGCTTGCCATTTTATATCAGCAATGCCAATAATAATCTAAACAAAACACTGTATGGAGCTCCTTTTAAGCTTTTAAGACCTTTTGATTGGACAGCATATTAAGTTCTTATTTGTCTAAATGTGGAACCATGACTTACTGACAGAGAACAGTCTGCTCCTTTCTAATGAACAATCCACTGTATGAATTGTGATATAAATATAGTCTTTTGAAAGTATGTCACATTTCTTGATTGGGATTTACAAGTGAAGACTGTGAATTTTCTGTTATAACTCTTGTGACAGTTTGTGCTCACACTACTAATTAAATGCATCTGCTTTCACTTTCAAGAGTTGCTTAGATACATGTGAAACCACACACACATGCTATACACATCATCTGATCTGTGAATTACACAAATCACCTCATCACATCTGGGGATACTGCAGCCAAATAGATTCAGTTCATCTCACAGTTACACCGGCATATACAGAAAAAGAGGTGGAGCTGCTTGGTTAAGGTGTAATAAATCAACAGTTGGTGACACCGAAGAACGTTTTTACAGTACCATTTGAATTATTAATTGAACTTCTCTCTCTTCTCCTCCTCTCTCTTCCTCCCTCCCTTTTTACTCATTGATTGGATTGATACATAAATTAAACACTGTTTTCATATGTTGCTCTTTCATATATGTTTGAAAATAAAGGCTCCAAAAGGGGTTTCGTTGACAGATGAGCTGACACCACCAACGACACCATCCTTTACTGTCTCCAGGGGAAAAACTGTCTGCTACAAAAATTTCACTCTCTGTTTGTTCTTATGTTTAAATCAAAGGTCTTAAACAGAGGGTCTGCCAATGTTTGTTAGATCTCAAATTTTTCTATGCTAAGTTAAGAAGCTAAAGTTCAGCTAAATGTTTCTTTGTCCCTTCCACATTCATTAAGTATAATTAAATACATGTAATGTACAAGTATATGATTGTACATAATTGATAACTATTTTAATGGCTTTACAATATCATAACACACATCAACAGTTAGATTCATGGCTCTTTGGAGTTATTAAGCAGTTCAGCATTCAGCAGTCTGATCAGCAATGTTCCTCTTGTGCAAAAAAAAAAAGGCCTATAAAACAAGTGTTGCATGATATAACAGTACAGAAAATTTATTGCGATACCCTGCTTTTAAAAAGGGTATGATTCCGCATTTTAGTAGTACTGGTACTTTAAGAATGCATTTTAATAAGAGCCATATTTAAACAGTAAAACACTGTTCATTTGTGTCTTTGTTTTATTGTATTTGTCCTTTAGTTTGTTACTTGCATCTACTGTGTGTTCTTATCATTTGATAGTAAAGATAAAATAACAAAAAATACTATATCAGGATATAAATGGTTATTGTGAAATAAAATTACTATATTGTGAAATAAGATATAGTATTTTTATTTTTGTGTGAACTATTCCTTTAAGCAGACACAATGAACATGTTAGGAATGATTACAGCTTGTGATCGTAATGATTACAATGTAAAAATGTCTATTTCGATCCACTGTCGGCCTCAGTCATGCTTCTCTCTCCACCTTTTACTGCTGTTTTTATGCTTCTACTGTATGTCTCTCCTGCCCCAGACACAGCTGTTAACCCAGCGCCGTACCCCCTGTTAGCCTTTAGCCCAGTTGTGTCTGTCTAGCAGCGCTCCTACTGTGAAAGGGTCTAATGCAGAGCAAACAAACATGTCAACAGTACATTCACTCTGTCACACACAAACACACACACATCTCGGTCTGTCTGATAGGAAATGTCACTCACATGAGATATCAGTAAAAATAGAGATCTGTTTTGGTCTGAAACACATGTTGGCTTTAAACAATGTCTGACACTTCATATTTTCACAGATTCTGCTTTCACTGGCTCAACATGTCAGACCAGCCCATAAAACCACTTCGACCCAACAGACGGATTTGATTTTAATGCTGATCTGAGAGCTTCTGGCCTCATCTAATGCTATTACAGGAAGAACATGCACAAGTGATCTTAGATCAGACCAAAGCCTCAGGGGAAGAGAAAGCGAGTGAGAGAAGAGACAGTAAGATGTCTCTGAAAAGCTTTGCTTTGAAGTGTAATGGAAAGCATTAGTTACTTTCAGGTGTAATAAACTTGAGCCAAATGTATCGACAACAGCAAATGCCTTCTGAAAGGCTTTTAACAATGTCTGCCAAATGTCTTTCTCTCCTTCTCTCTTTCTCAGTCTGTTCCCCCCTCTTTCTCTGTGTCTATCTCATTCCTTTATCCCCCATATCTCTTTCACTCTCTCACCAAAGTTTCTCTAGTGGAAACTTGTCCACCCTACACACTGCAAGCGTTATAAATCACTTAAGTCCAACACATATGTATCACTCTTTGTGACTTCTATTGAATTTCAGCTGTGGGGGAGGCACGCAGACCAACTGAGCCAAGAGTGTTCAATCTTTATCTGCTGAGGGGGGTTCATTTTGTCAAATGCCTGTTTGGTGCCAAAATGAGACCCAAGTGCAAAAGTACAGTACAGACCGAGAGACATTTCACTTGATTCAGTGGCAATCATTTCCAATAGTATATTTAGCTCATGAAATCAATAAAGCAGTTATGTAGCTCTGTGACTCTCAATTAAAGTACATTTTCTTATGGCTTTTAGTTTCCCATTAAAGGCACCCACTGTGTATATTATTTTTGTAATATATGTAACACTTCATGATTAGGGGCCAAGCACCGAAGGTGCTTAGGCACCTATTGTATCCGTTAGCATGATTTTTTTCTTCCGCCGCAAGTCTATGGCAGCCCACAGAACCGCTTGCGGGAAAGTTGTGAAATTTGGCACACTGATAGAGGACAGTGAGAAAAGTTACCATAGCAAATTTGGAGTCTCTAACTCAAACTCTCTAGCGCCACCACTTGTCTAAACTTTCAAAAATGTTAAAATTAAAAATTTAAATTATTTTTTCCTATGATTCCATGGCTCATGCCGAGTCAAAAGAACACCAAAATTAAAAAATCGTAAGGCTTAGTTTTTTCTGTATTTTCAATTCAAACTACTTTTTCGAACTCGTCCTAGGCCATTGAACCGATTGTTTCGAAATTTGAACCAGATCATTTCAGACCAAACTGGCAAAAAGTTACGGAATTCAAGTTGATCAATCATACTGTTTCCGAATAGCACGTGAACGAATTCTATGAAAAGCATGCAAAAGTGGACGTGAGGCTATATCTCCGCAATGGTTTGGCCTATTGAGACCAATCTTGGTGTGTGTTATAACAAGCATGACCTGAGACTACCTGCAGTGTTTCGGCGCTGTGCCCCCTAGTGGTCAGGAGAAATGAAAAATGCATATTTTCGCTTATAACTTCTGAATGCTTTGGCCAAAATTTACAAAACTGGTCTTGTTAGATACGGCGCATTATGCCGAATCTAATGATACCCAGTTTTCCAATGTCAGCCATTTTGGGCGTCGGCCATTTTGAATTATGTTCTAAAATGCTGTATTTTACGAACGCATTAGCGTATCTTTACAAATTACAAAAATCTTCGGCTCCATACCCTCATGGTACTCAGAAAGTTTGGGGGCAGCGCCACCTTGTGGTCAAAAGCTATGATGAAATTTAGAAAAATGCTAATAACTTTTGCTTACATTTACCTATTGTAATTGGACTGATGTTGATAGAATCCTTGCATCATGACGAGAACACTGATACCAGCATGTTATTTTTTATTTAGTACTGTCCTGAGTAAGGTATTTTACATAAAAGATGTTTACATTTAGTCCACAAGACAAAAAAAAATAAAAAAATAGCCGAAATTATTAAAATAACCCCATTCAAAAGTTTGTGAACCCTTGGTTCTTAATACTGTGTGTGGTTACCTGGATGATCCACAAAGTTTTTTTGTTTTGTCATGGTTGTTCATGAGTCCCTTGTTTGTCCTGAACAGTTAAACTGAGGACTGTTCTTCCGAAAAATCCTCCATGTCCTGCGGAATCTTCAGTTTTCCAGCATCTTTTGCATATTTGAACTCTTTCCAGCAGTGACTGTATGATTTTGAGATCCATCTTTTCACACTGAGTACAACTGAGGGACTTAAACACAACTATTAAAAAAGGTTCAAACATTCACTGATGCTCCGGAAGGAAACACAGTGCATTACTGTTTTTCTGAATTGCTAAAACACTAAATCCCAATCTCTGAACCAAATTCTCACTAGCTTAAACCAATTTGCCGAATAAAGCACTCTTTCTGCTAAACCTTAAACACTTTCAGGCAGTTAGGTTCTATTTGCAAATCTCATGCACTCTTTTTTGCAAAACTCTAAACACATTCCCATTCACTTAAACACTTATCACACTGTGATGCATTTGTGCTGCAAAATGCTAAACAGAAGGGGGAAAAGTTAAACACAACTAAAGCACAGTTGTCATCGTTTACACACAATGATTCAAAATTGTTCACACTTGTTTCTAATGATGTGATCAAACCAACTGTACAGAATATGAGCTAGTTCAGAGTGCACAAGTGACACAGGTGACTGAATGATGATACGAACAATAGATGGAAACAATCTGAGAAGAAGAGGAGGAAGAGTACATGTAAGAAGTGGAGGATGAGGAGGATGAGAAGAGAAAGAGTAAGGTTTAGAGAGTGTTGTCAAGGCTGGATCTGTCAGACCAGAGGGTTTTTTCTCTTTGTCTAGCAGAAAAGACAACATTACTTGTGATGTGGACAAAGTCCTCAGGCAGGATTCAAGCACAAAAACATGATGCTGAGACAGAATGCATCTCTCACTGACCCTGATTTTACACTTGCACAACGTACAGTATTTGAGTGTACTGTAAAATGCTATTTATTTAGAGTTTTATTTGACCTTTTTTGGGCTTTGCAGTTGGACTGCAGTATTTTTGCAGTATCCAAGTGCTAAATATATTCAACATAAACATTCAGTACTATTCAATATTCAGCACAATACTATTCTTGCAGTACATACAGTAGACCTATACAATATATTTACCTTACTCAGTTGCAATTACTATACTTTTTTACAGAGCTGCAAAATTGTTTATTCATACAATATTCTTTTTCTGTAATGTTCTGGATGCAGTGTTCTCCATTTTTCTCTGTAGTGTCTAATGAATGCTCTGTAGTGTTTACGGACTCGTGTGTGTGAACTGAAAGCACTGTTTGATTTTGAGTGCAAATGAAATGGTTTTCAGTGATTGTTTGATTTTGATGGAAGAGTCAGAGGTTTCGTGAATTTAGTTTGAGTATTTGGAATTGTGTTTAAAGTTTTGAGAAAATGAGTGATGGGTTCAAGAAATGTGTTTTAGCAATTCAGAAAAACTGTAAGCCGGGGGGTGAAAACTTTCTGAATTTGAAGATCAAGGTAAATTGTACTTAATTTATTTTCCGGGACACACGCAAGTATCTTCTGTTGCTTCCGAAGGGCAGTACTAAATGGAATATATATATATATATATATATATATATATATATATATATATATATATATATATATATATATATATATATATATATATATATATATATATTTCATCCTGTTCAAAAGTTTTTACCCCCTGGCTCTTAATGCATCATGTTTCCTTCTGGAGCATCAGTGAATGTTTGAACCTTTTTTATTCTTTGTGTTTGAGTGCCTCAATTGTCCTCAGTGTGAAAAGATGGATCTCAAAATCATACAGTCACTGCTGGAAAGGGTTCAAATATGTAAAAGATGCTGGAAAACTGAAGATTCCACAGGACATGGAGGATTTTTCTGAAGAACAGTCCTCAGTTTAACTGTTCAGAACAAACAAGGGACTCGTGAATAACCATCACAAAAAAAAAACAAAAAAAACAGTGGTGGATCATCCAGGTAACCACACACACAGGTTGGTTTAAGAACCAAAAGTTCACAAACTCACAAATATCTCTCTTATTTTGTTAAAATTACTCACATTTTCACAGATTCTGCAAGGGGTTCACAAACTTTCAAGTGGCACTGTATATATTTTTATTTTTATATATATATTTATATTTTAATATTTTTTTATATGTGTTTGTGTGTTTGTGTGTGTGTGTGTGTGTGTGTGTGTGTGTGTGTGTGTGTAATAAAATTTCCTTTATTAACACATTGTAAAAGTTGCCGGATTAAAGTAATATTTTACTGGTATGTGCATAAGAACTCAAATAAGTCACCCTTTTTTTCAAATGACTTCTCATAGTTGGTTAAATCTGTGTTTCCTGCCAACTTAAACAAATATGTAGTTATAAGCATTTAAATGGAAAGTTTAGCTAAATCTTATGCCACTCAGATGAACCTACTGTGCCTTTTTCTTTTAATGACTTTTTATAATCTCTGAAATGGGTGTTTTTCACCACTTTAAACTCATATGTACTTATCAAGTTTTGTGATTTTAACTAGCAGGTTTAGTCTTATGCCTATCAGATTAATTTGTAAAATATTCAAAAACAACAACAGATGAGCACAGACAGAGAATAACCGACAGGATAGCTGTCACAGACGCCGCTGAGTGGCGCTGATTCACTATGCGTTGGGTTCCTTCTGACATCCCTGGAGAGCACGCAGGGAGCGAGTCAGCGCAGCACAGCGCTCCAAACCTTTGCCTTCAGCACCGGCAGATCCTGCACAGAGCGTCTCCAGCGCGGACCAACACCGACAAAACAAGCCCAACAGGACACTATGCGGGTGATGGCTCCGTTACAAACATCTGTGTGATTTTTGAACAAGACGCGAAAGCACTGATGTGAAGTTTCACGCCGCTCTCATTTGAGTTGAGATAAAGATCTGAGACACAGTGAGAGAAGGAACTTTGCATCTCCGCGCACCCGGACGCCCTGCGGGGACATCGAGCGCTTTTGTGATCAGAGGACCGAACTTCCTTTTTTGTTTTTGAGGGTTTCTGACTCTCTCTGACAGAGCAGATATAGGAGGGATCCTTTGGTGCGGATTGCTCAAGCCTCTCCGGTTCGTGGATGGAATAACTCATAATGGAAGGGCAATGAGACCCGTCTCTGCTGCTGCTGGTCAATAATCCGGACCACCGCACCAACAGGTATGCAGCTTTTGTTATTTATTTGATTTGACACTTCTATTCTGCATGTGCTTAAATTGAATTCTTCACAACGTAGATGTCCACAAAGAAGAATGGGACTGTGTATACTATCACTCTGCGTTAAAAACCATTGATCAGTTTAGTAAAATAAACGGGTAGCCTATCGTCTGTTTTAGTGATCCATGACAGTTGCTTTAGTGAGTCATGCATTCTGATCGTGACCGGACGCGGGTCACTGAAACTTAATAGGTAGGCTATAGCCTGTGTGTAAACCTGAGAATCATCCTGGGAGCTATAAAGCTGGACTATTTTGTGTCAAGCGTGATTAAGAAATAATACCATGGAGTTAAAAGTGCAATGAGTGTGATGAGTTTGCGTGCGCGCGCGGGAGAGCGAGGGTGTGTGTGCTGACGACGCTTCGTCTTTTTACCGCATTAACAGTATATGCCATGTAAAAGTCAGGCTTACCCCAGTAAATCAGCTTACCCTGCATGGAAAGGGCGCTAACAGAGTAAAGGTCTATGGTCCCATTACACTGCCTGGCACACGCATACAGCCACCAACTCGTTCAATTCTTGTGAGTAGTGATTCAGTGTCTTAGGCTACAGCCCTGATTTACCTCATTAAAAGACACTTAGAACATAAATATGCGTATATTTTGGATTAACATTAAACAAAACATTATATCAGTAGCTAATATTTATTTACACAGGCTAAAAACTTTGATTTTGTCAAATATGAGATAGTTGTCAGTTCAGTGAGTCACTGAGTAGTTGACTCGCGAATCACTCAAATCGATTTTATTGAGCCATTTCTGCACACTTATTCGTGAGTGAATTATTTAGATCGGTTTTGTGATCCAGTTCATTTGTTTCATTACAAAAGTTTCGAATGAACAAAACGATTTGACTATACAAAATGCAATAAAAAGTGGGCTTCACACAGTCATACATCATGACTTTCTCCTTTTTAAGCTGTTTTTGCATCAGTAAATTGCCCCAAATAAGATAAAGTGTTTTATAAATCCTCCACATCACTCTGGGAGAGAGATAAAAGACAGGAAAAAGAATACTGCAGAATATGGCCATATGAATTTGTAGTTGGAACTATAATTTCCACGGTAATTGCATTGCCTTGGCTGATGTGGTTGGCTGATATAACTCCCTTCGGGCCACAGTGTGCGTTTATTCTCCTCATAACAGAGCTGGTTATGTGTTCGCTATGAGGGAGGATGTTGTCGGGGGCAAAAGGCTTAGGAACACACAGATGCCCCGCTGATACTGGCTGCTGAAATAATCCTTTGTGAATCACCACTGAATGTAGTAGTTTATTTGATTTGGCTCTGTTGTGTGCAGGTCCTGGATCTGCTGTTAGAGTGAAAGTGGTTTAACCCGAGCACTGCATGTGGGACGGGCCTTGCTATACTGATACACTCATTCTCACTCACTGGATGGATCTGAAAGCTGTTGCCAATGTACATTTTTAAAAAGGGGCAATAGTGTCATGTCTGTCTAAAGCAGTGATCTGCCCATCCTGAGCAGGAGCAGATTAACGCACAGCTTGCCTAGGCTACAGTTTAGAGGCCCCACATGTGCAGGGGTCTCGGATTGGCCTGACTATTTTTTTATTATTTAAAATTTTCTTCAGCACAAACAAAAAAAGACCCTCATCAGCCCATAAGAAACATCAAAGGAGGATTTGTTGCAGAGCGTCTGACAAAATTAATGTCTTGTATTGTAGAATGCACGCTCAGCACCACCGAGAGTTTGCGCGATCGCTAAATGGAAACTGAAAAGCGATTTTAGTACCCCGCGTTTCGAGAGCGACTCCCTGATGTGCGTAAATTAGGCTACATAACATATCTAGGCTGTTATTAGTATGCAGGCCACAATAGGTTGTGCAGTTGTCTATAGCTCTGCATCATGGTGGAAAAATCAGTCTCTATTTGCCCTTTGAATATAGAGAGAGCACTTATTGTTCACACTTAATTCGACTAAGAAAGAACTGTTGTTTATTTTTTGTTATTTATACAGTTTTTATACAGTTATTTCTATGTTCAATGTGTGAAAAGGAGTTCATAATTCATGTACAGTTCTAAGGTCTGAAGAGACTCACATGAAATCATACAGGAGAGAGGCCAGTAAGTTGAACAAAACCTTTTACAGTGCTTGAGTGTTGTTGTTTTTACCGCATATGATAATTCATACTCAGAAAGTAGAACTGAAGTGACATTTATTACAAGATGATTAGTTAAGTACATTTTTCCAGACATGTACATACTGAGAATTTTTTTTTTAAATGTGTAAAAAATCTTGAGGTAAGTGTCGGCATTAATGATAATCAAACAGCAAATGAGCAAATGTTCCCTGCAATCACATTCACATCTATGAAACGAATAAATGAATTACTACTACTAAGAAAGAGCACAAATATCTTCATTGATCTAGTAACTTTATTCTGCTCTCGAAATGCACCAGATTTATGCATTTAAATTTAAAATGAACAAAATTTTCTTATACCTGCAGAACCCCCTAGACTAGAAGAACCAATGTGCACCCATCACAGTCTCACAAAATCCTGTGGGGACACTGGGAATGTAGAGGAAACACTGTAGGATTGTCCCAATGTGTGTGTGTGTATGCCAGTTCACCTTACTATTTGCGTGTGGACAATGTATGGCACTAAATAAATTTCTCCAGTAAAGCATGATGATTAAGTGGGGGCCTCACACAAAGAGCAGCCTAGGGGCCCCTGAGCACCTTAATCCACCCCTGATCCTGAGACCCAGAGCATGTTTAATTAGCCTGTAGATTGACAGGAAAGAGAGAGGCGCTCTATAAAAATGATTTACTACTCATCATAGAGAGAGAGTGGGAAAGTGAAAGTGAGAGAGTGTGCTAATTATATTTGACTTGCACCATATGAGGTGAAACATTTGTAGGCCTTTAAGAATCTGGTGTACAGTATTTTAATGCACTAAACCTGGTTTTAGATATTTCTTTCTGGTTACAATCATTCAGCTCTTTATTGTGTTAGCGCTCACTTTCGCCAAGAACTTGTTTTGTTTAGCTGCTAGTTGAGGCTTATTTCCTCTCATTATCTCATTACCAACTTCGTACACTCAAACTGCAGGGTGTATCGTGTGTGTTTGTGTTTATAAAGATGTTTGGCTGCATTGTTGTGTGTGTTTTCACAGGCTATTAACTGTGACAAATAACTGTTACTTGTTGGAAGGGCTGATGTCTGGGTCAGAGCGGGAATCTCAGGTTTCTACAGCTGGTTTGGGTTTCAGTTAAAATGATTTGAGTGTAGTCAGCTGACCAGACCCTGTTCATTCGGTCCCACTAATTTATCTAGTGTGGTGTGAATAATTCATCAAAGCGTTCACAGAGAACCAGTGTGTGTAATTATGTTTGTGCCATTGTGTGTGTGACTCTCCATTCGCAGCAGCAGAATACAGCTGTCAGTCCAGTTTTAAAGTGCTAAACACAGTTACATGTGTTTGGTGTGTGTGTGTATATATAATTCTCACAGGTGTTTTATTTTGTATTATAATTGACATTATACTTTTCTGTACTGTTTTTTTCGTACAGTGCATGCCTTCAAAAACGTTGTGTAATAATTAAACCATACGATTTAAACAAAATTAGTTGTGTTTAGAAGGTAATTTCACAATTTGGAAGAAAGAATGGAGTTTTAAACTTCTGAATATTTATGCATGAAAGTTTCATGGCCTTCATATTGATGATTTGTTATTTTCAGTAAATTGCTTTGTATGCAGCTGAGCCATCTGCCAAAGTGTTGATTAATGAGAGAACAACAAAACACCAGACAGATGAAATCTGCACCTTCAGAAAAACAAACAGTCTCTGCGTCAACCTCATCCTACTTTCTGATCCCATCATCAGGAATCACACAGAGAGGATCTCCCAATGAGAAAATAAGGGCAGTGATGACCACAGCTTCACTCTTCACCTCAAGAGTTCAACAGACCTTGACTGATAGACGGAGAGAAAGAAAACACTTCATTACTGCAGTCTCACCCCCCTTTCTTTCATTCATTCAGTCATCATTTCTGTCTCACAGGACAAGATTAACATTACTGTCATGACACAGGCTCTGCGGGAATCAAGAGATAGAGAAAGAAAGTAATAGAGAGTAAGTGACCCCCAGTGTTTCCTGAGGTGAAGCGTATAAATGGATGACTTGCTCAGTAACAGGGTGAGCTGGGTGGAGAGGTTGTAAGTGTGTGTGTATGTGTGTGTTTGTAGCTTGAAGTATTTATTTGTCGAAAGAACCTTTATTTTCCAGTGAGAGACAGCAAAATAAGTGCCTAAAAAAGAACAGGTAAACAAACACAATAGAAATAGCCACAGGAGAATGCTACTCTTTTAACACTCAGGAGACTTGATGTTGTGCTTCATTTAAGTATTAACTTTGTCCAAAGTGTCTCTTAAAACAAAAATAAAAATAGATGCAGCATACATACAGTAAGAACATAGAGCTTTAACATGAAAGAGGATTGCATCACTCAGATATATTGGTCTTGGGAGAATTTGATGAGAAGTTATTGCATTTATACGGAAATATCTGACACTTCATTGCAGATTTGGGTATCTTGGTGCAGTGACGTGAGATTATGTGAGGAAAATTAGAAGCAGGAGACTTTTAATGACATTGCTGCTGTTTTTATAGTAAATTTTAATTAATTTGAAAATGAAGGTAAATCTACTAAAATACACTTTGGCATAAATTGAATAAAGATGAATGTAACTTGAATAAAGAATGAGAATGTAACTTTAAACATTAAGTTAGCAATCAAGAGCTAATATTGTACATTTTGAGCATTAACAGGTCATTTTGAGTAGAGAAGGATTCCACAAAACAACTAAACATGAACAGAATTTTCTTGCAATTATTAAATTATTCAATTATTTGATCAACATTACATTAAAACTGATTCTATTTTAGTATATTTTAAAATGTAATTCATTCCTGTGATTTTCAGCAGTCATTTCTCCTTCAGAACAAAGTTGAATTGGTGCTCAAGAATCATTTCTTATTATTATCAATGTTGAAAATAGTTGGTGGTAGTGAAAATTTTAATGTATTTATATGAATTTTGAACTGTAATTATTACATGAGTACTAATGAAGAGTTTGCTTAATATTTTCAAGTTTAAACTAAATAATGCAATGTAGAAAGTACAATCTTTATTTCTCAACAAAATATTTCTTCAATGTAGCCATTTACTGTTGCTGTTGCCGTATGAGTGATGTTCACGTCATCAAGTGTTAACACTGGACACATCTTGGGATCTATTTAGTATTTGAGTGTGTGTGACTATCATAGAGGGTTTGTATTTGGTGCTTCTGGCTGAGTTTCACTCTCCGGGTCCCTGATGTTGTGGCTACTGATCTTTTTTTGCTAGAATTCAGGCAAAACAAGCACGTCTGAGCCTAATTACACACATCTCCCTGTCTGATGTGAATTTTCACATAACACACATGCACACACACCTTGAGGATCAGCCAGAATGAAAGCAAACAGTGTTGAGGGTTTGCTGAAGGATGATGGATAAGAACGGATCCAACTTTGAGGTTTATTTTGGGACAAACACAAGTTGGGTGAGACAGCCATCAATTATTTAGCTTGAGGTTTTTGCAGGACTAACCTGGACTCGGTCAAGCTGTAATAAACAGCGAGGAAGTGACCCGCTGTACCTCTCTTTCTAACTTGTTTGTTTGATATAATACACTGAACAAAATTATAAACGCAACACTGTTGTTTTTGCCCCCATTTTTCATGAGTTGAACTCAAAGACCTAAGACTTTTTCTATGTACCAGTCAGTATCTGGTGTGATCACCATTTGCCTCACGCAGTGCAACACATCTTCTTCACATAGAGTTGATCAGGTTGTTGAATGTGGCCTGTAGAAAGTTAGTCCACTCCTCTTCAATGGCTGTGCGAAGTTGCTGGATATTGGCAGGAACTGGAACACACTGTCGTATATGCCGATCCAGAGCATCCCAAACATGCTCAATGGGTGACATGTCCGGTGAGTATGCTGGCCATACAAGAACTGGGATGTTTTCAGCTTCCAGGAATTATGTATAGATCCTTGCAACATGGGGCTGTGCATTATCATGCTGCAACATGAGATGATGGTCGTGGATGAATGGCACAACAATGGGCCTCTGGATCATTCTGTGTTTGTTGTCCATAACATATGCCTGCCGATACCATAACCCCACCGCCATGGACAACTTGATCCACAACGTTGACATCAGCAAACTGCTCACCCACACGATGCCAAACACACTGTCTGCCATCATCTTCATCCGTGAAGAGAACACCTCTCCAGTGTGCCAGACGGCATCGAATGTGAGCATTTGCCCACTCAAGTTGGTTACGACGACGAACTGCAGTCAGGTCAAGACCCTGATGAGGATGACGAGCATGCAGATGAGCTTCCCTGAGACGGTTTCTGACAGTTTGTGCAGAAATTCTTTGGTAATGCAAACCGATTGTTGCAGCAGCTGTCCGGGTGGCTGATCTTAGACGATCTTGGAGGTGAAGATGCTGGATGTGGAGGTCCTGGGCTGGTATGGTTACATGTGGTCTGCGGTTGTGAGGCCAGTTGGATGTACTGCCAAATTCTCTGAAACGCCTTTGGAGATGGCTTTTTGGTATCATTCAATTCACGGGCAACAGTTCTGGTTGACATTCCTGCAGACAGCATGCCAATTGCACACTCCCTCAAAACTTGCAACATCTGTGGCATTGTGCTGTGTTGTGAATGTTAATATTTTAAAGTGGCCTTTTATTGTGGCCAGCCTAAGGCACACCTGTGCAATAATCATGCTGTCTAATCAGCATCTTGATATGCCACACCTGTGAGGTGGACAGATTATCTTGGCAAAGGAGAAGTGCTCACTAACACAGATTTAGACAGATTTGTGAACAATATTTGAGAGAAATAGGCCTTTTGTGTACATAAGAAAAAACGTAGATCTTTGAGTTCAGCTCTTGAAAAAATGGGGGCAAAAACAAAGGTGTTGTGTTTATAATTTTGTTCAGTGTACTTAATTGTTTAATTCGGTCTATTTTTCCTGTTTTCTTTCTTATCTTTCTCCCAATCCTGTTTTCTCCTCTTATGTATCTTGATGTGAGACAGCTCTCACTCAGAACAATTTGTTTTTGCTGAACCACTAGGTTTTCTCTTTGTCTCTTACTGTGTCTAGTCTTTCATTTTCTCTCTCTTTCGGGCTTCTCTCTGTTGTGAGGGTGCTATGGGAATTCACGCTAGAAAGAGGACTTTCTGCTTCAGGGCTGAAAAAAACTCTTCTTTTTTCTTTACATTGATTGTGTTTTTCACTCTTTTGTCTTGTGTGTGCATAATTCTAAATGAATAATATATATATATATATATATATATATATATATATATATATATATATATATATATATATATATATTTTTTTTTATTTTTTATTTTTTTTGTTATATCAGTAGTAACATCACTGCATGCATGAAAATTTTAGTTAAGTGAGTTCTGGCACTTCAGTTCATTAATTACAAACACAAAATTGCTTTTATCTCTTCATCTGACCTTAATTAATGAATCAGTTGATTAATTATTTGATGCTTCTCTCATTCAGAGTGACTCAGAGTACATCTAGCAGGATCCCCCTGAGGAATGTAGGGTTAGGGTTCTTAATTAAAGGCAGAATGGTGATAAACTGGGGCTTGAACCTGCAACCTTTCTGTCAGCATCATAGATCCTTAACCATTAGGCTTCCAACACTCTTTCCTGCATGGGAACTGAAAGCTCTACTAGTAATTTAGCATATTATTATTAATGTTAATGTGTACAACTTTTATAGTGTGTAGATGTGACTAAATATTTTTGGGTTAGTATTTAAGTTCAGATGACTTCATTAATTTATTTTGTTCTATCTCTCATTGAGAGGTCTCTGAATGTGTATTATATTCTGTGGTTGAAAGACTCAAGCTCGGGGTCGAGGATTCTCATGATTACCAGCCCATAATTACGCTGATGAGACCGCTATTAACAGCACATTCGTTCACCCGTCTCATCACTGCAGAACTAACAGATCACACAATTTCTAGCTCGGTGGATGAAGCTGGGAATCAAAAGTCTCTGCAAATTCTCAACTTTCTAAGAGAGATAAGCGACTTTTTATATACAGATGCATCTCAATAAATTAGAATGTTGTGGAAAAGTTCATATATTTCAGTAATTCAACTCAAATTTTGGAACTCGTGTATTAAATAAATTCAATGCACACAGACTGAAGTAGTTGAAGTCTTTGGTTCTTTTAATTGTGATGATTTTGGCTCACATTTAACAAAAACCCACCAATCTCAACAAATCAGAATACTTCATAAGACCAATAAAAAAAAAAAAAAAATAAATTTTTGAATAAAGAATCAACAAATCAGTATGTTAATTTGTTAATTTGTATATATATATATATTTTTTTTTTGTTTGTTTTTTTGCAGTTCTTTTGCCTTTTTTTTGCTATGATAGACTGTAAATCTCTTTGTAGGTCTGTTGATTTGAAAGTTTGCAAAAAAGAGCATGGTGAAGTGATATGCATTAGTCAAAAGCTACTTCATTGTCATGTAGTTACTGTATATAATATTAGTTAACACTATAAGAATCAAGCTTTCAAAAATACAGTGACTCTTCTTAAGTAAATATCTTCCAAGTTGTTGTTTCCCCTAAATTCTGCGGTTTAATTTTGCATGAGAATCAAGTGACAGAGTTGACAGGCTGTTGCAGATCCCTACAAATCTCCACAGACAATTTCTCATTCTCATTTGACACACCATATTTACTGCCATACAGAGATACATGTTGTGTGTGTGGGTAGTTTAAGCTCTCTGAAATGAATTTGGACGATCTCGTGCTGCAGTGCTCTGACGTTGCTCAGATCCCTGGGCAGAGTGAGACGATATCCCATCATCCTCTGCTCTCGGGCTTCTCGGCACATCTGCAGCCGTTTGATAAAACCTCCATGTATCTTTCTAGTCTTTTCTGATTCTCTGACATGTCACACAGCAAGACTTGCTTTGACTTCGCTCTGACTAGAGCGCTCATGCACATCAACAGAAAAAACACCAGAGGAAATGGAGAAATATACCCCCCACCCCCCCGCACTTGTCTGTCTTTCATTCGTCTGGTGTGTCGCTGAGGAGGTTTGTTAGATGGCCCACAGCTATAGTGACATGACATGACAGTTTGTACATCACAGAATATCAGCTCTAAAAAATCCGGCCTGTGAGTGAAACAGCAGTCAGAATCTGGATAAAATTAATGATAATTTATTGGACAAATGTGTTTTAATTCGGCTTGTCCTCTGCATTTTGTGTTGAACGGCTATAAAATACTTAATTGGGGCAAAATAGTTTGGCATGGTGGGAATTATGCCACAGCTGTGCACATAACACATCATTATTTAATTATTTTGGTAGCATTTTATTTTATAGTGTCCTTGTCACACATATTACATGTACTTACTATAGAAATAACGCTGAATTATACATATTTACATGAAATAAATCTAAAACAAATAATCTTAACCACTAATCAATCAATCAGTCTGTCTGTCTGTCTGTCTGTCTATCTATCTTAAGTCAGTTTAAAATGTGATAAATATGTGTACAAAGACTGTAATTTAATGTGTTTTCTGTAAGAGGTTCTCATGTAGTCAGACTTACAATGATGATAAATGCTGACTTTGTCATCTAATCTTGAGCTAGTGTTTCAAAACTAATGCAGATACATTTTTAATTTCCTGTCTACAATGGCCAACTTCCTGCTTCCTCAGTTTTAAGGGCACTTATAGAGTCTTCCTCATGGAAACACACAGAACACTCTCTACGCCAGTTCATTTCAACTTTTAAAACTTGAATTATTTATACACTACTGTTGCCAGTCGAACACATTTCTTTGCTCTCTCTCTCTCTCTCTCTCTCTCTCTCACACACACACACACACACACACACACACACACACACACTGCGATGAGCTGTAGATTTGCTGGACTTGTGGCCAAACTCATCTCATTAATTGATGCATGAATCCCTGCTGGAGACCTGCTATCTCCTCCTTCTTCTCCAGCACTTTCTCTGTCTTCACTCTTTTCTTTTGGGTGTGTTCGCCAGGGAGGTCACAGAGGAAAAGATGGAAAATAGGTTTCCGCTGCACTCAAGAAGGAGAGATTTGAGGAATGGAATGGAAGGGTGAAGGCAAGAGTTTTAAGCTTTTAGTGGATTTAGTTCAGGAGTGAGAGTGAAAAGGAGAGGACAGTACATAGAAACGCTTCAGTGAGTTAGCCATCCTCTCTCTCTCACACTCTTTCTCTCTTTCAGCATTCACTCTCTTTCAGTTTTTCAATTTAGTGTGCTTTATGGCCATGGCTGGCTTCCAGACAATATTGTCAAAGCACTCGGTCA
Source organism: Cyprinus carpio (assembly GCF_018340385.1). Taxonomy (NCBI): domain Eukaryota; kingdom Metazoa; phylum Chordata; class Actinopteri; order Cypriniformes; family Cyprinidae; genus Cyprinus; species Cyprinus carpio. The sequence goes on along the minus strand of NC_056604.1, from coordinate 13,533,586 downwards.
ACACAAGAACAGTGTTTGGAAGGAAAACAGAAAACAATAGATGTCGGTAAACTATGTAATAAACAATGGAAGCTGGGTGGAGCTCATAGAGTTAATAAAAAAGCATAATATTTTCAAATTAATTGTACTAAATCTACAAAAGAAATTGTAGTTATTATAATACAATTAATTATAAAATAAATTAATGTTTAATTATATATAATGTATATACATTTTATAAATTATTGAATATCCAGAAATTATTTAATTGTAATATTTTCTTTAATCTCAATTATGTTTTTATATTAATTTGGGGAATTTCTCTGCAAATCTGAACATGTGATTAATACTGATTAATTTGATTAACATTTTTAATCCATTGAGCCCTTCATCAAAAACAAAAATTACACAGACATCTAAACTAGCTATCAAAGTAAATGATTCTTCTCTCTGCTCCAGAGGATGTATATTATTGTAATATAAATGTACAGCAGTGCTTGCATAAGACTCTCCCCTGGAGGCAATTGCAATTGTTCATTTTAAAGTCATTTTAAAAATGTGGTATAAAGCTAAAAAAAAAAGAAAGTCGTATTTTTTATTGTTGTTGTTTATTTTATCTTTTTTAGTCTTGCAGTGACCACTGTTTTTTTTTAGAACCCACACTCTCTCTCTTTCACACAGTGTATAGTAATCACATTTCCTCCTCTCCTGTCCTCTTCTTTCTCTTCCTCTCTTCTCATTTTGAAGAGAAGAGAATCTCTTTGAAGATTGTGCAGGTAAGTGCAATATATTCTGATCTTGATTTTGATACAGATACTGTCAAGGCAGAACATCAAGGCATTGATCACTGGACCAGAGTCTACCGAATAATGAGGTGTATAAGCTTAAAAAAATGATGCCCACCTCTCTCCTCTGTTCTTTCTGATGTAATCAGATTCCGGAATCAGGAATATTTTGGGTTCAGCACCAGTTAAACTCAGCTGACAGCATTTGTGGCATAAAATATAAAATAATGTGGACTTGCATCTGCCAAAACCTGTATTACAGTGAGGCACTTTCAATAGATGTGATTGGGGTCAGTAATCTGTACATGTTTATGTAAACAAATGCATAGCCACACAAGACATAAACAATAGGAATGTAAACATGATTTTAGTGTTATGAATTTCTTCCATTTTAATTTGCATGGAAGACATTGTGACAATTCAAAGGTAGTCAAATTAAGTTACCTCCTTAATTTTGTTCTTGGATTCGGTTTCTGATAACATTTTTAATCTGAGTAATTAGTCATTTGTACGGGAATGCATTTTTAAAATAGCCCTCCCAAGTCTATTCTATTTCCATCTCAGTCTACCACTTCCTCTCTCTCTCTCTCTCTCTCTCTCTCTCTCTGCCTCTCAAACTCCCTGTCACTCTCTATCTTTCTCTGCAGCTTCACTTGTGTTTTCGCAGTTAACTTCCATGGGACCCAACAGTTTTCAAAAACGCTCTGAAGGAAAGGCCTCCCAAATCCATAATGTGCTCTAAGCCAAAAGGGGTCATAAAACATTGATTTGGCCACATTTTTCAGAAGAAGGTGTCAAGTGTTGCTTTTTCTCCTACTGCACAGACAGCTTACCATACAAAACTGCTCCAGGGGCCATCTGCGAGGAAGAAGCAGAGGGAGCGAGAGAGAAAGAGAGCGAAAGAGGGATGAGAACTGAGCGCATCAGAAAGATTCCATTAGAGGATCATCTGTGATCAAAGACATCTCGCCAACAGATACTTAATCACGATTGGATTCATTAAAACAGCGCAGACCAGTTAATCAATGCGGATCAGGAGGAGTCCTCATTTATCTGAGGATAGAGCGCATGAAATAAGGAAGGCATTAAATTACAATTTGAACTCAAAGTGTCCAATTTACTTATGCATTTGGATGTATTATAAAGATCACGTCACGTTACTCCTCACTGATAATTACATCATTAAATAAATTGCATCTTGACAGTAAGTAATGGTATAAATCACATGTTTCAGTGGTTAAATGAATATAGGTGTAGAGACTGCCCATACAGTACATCATTTCAAATATAATGACATTCGACCCTTTTCACATTTCCGGGCTTCTCAGAAGCAGAAGTTTTCATAGTTTGGTAAATTTCTATCGTGGTGAAAGGAAACCACAAACCCACAAGCGTAAAAATTAAAATTAGTGGATAATGTCATGGGCAACTTGATTTATTTATTTAATTTTTACAATTTTTTTTTTTTTTTTTTTTTTTTTTTTACAATCTGAGGAACATGCAAAATTATTTTCTGCAGTAATTGACAGAATGCTACAGAAGTTGAATAATCCTTAAAAGCCCTAAATAGACCTTAATGGCAATGCTATTATGGGGTATTTGAAAGTTTACAAGACAAAGCATACATGAAAAAAGAGTAGCCTACAACATATCACAAAAATACTGATTATCCTTTTCTGATGCATATCACACATTATGTTACAAAACCTTTAAACTTGTTTGTATTTGGTTTTTCCATAGTTTCTGGAAGCAGAAAGTTGGTTTTGATTGTGTAAAAATATAATACAAGCTTGAAAATATAAGATTTGGCATATTCAAATCAGTGTTTTTCAGTAGGTTATATGTACATGTGATTGTCAAGTATGTGTACATTTGTAGGTTCCATGCAGAAGTGCTGCTGAAGTGAAGAAAGAACTTTTCTAATTAAATTTATCTTCATCGTTGATACTGAACCACAAGAGCATGTTAAATAACCTAAACAAGCATTGGATGATTTAGTCGGTTTGATTTAGCGTAAACAGTGTAGGTTTAGCTGGCTGTACAGTGTTTATGTGCTTTCTTTTTCCTTACAGAGTGTTTAATATTAATGTTCTGTATGAATCATATTTATATGGTCTCTGGTCACATCCGAGCAATTTTCATGATGCATTACTCACAGAATTTTAACATATACCCTAAATAACCATCTATATAGAGCTGAGCCCTACAGCAAGAGAAGTGTTTGTAGATTACTTCTAATGCTGTTAAAAGCAAGAAATGTTGGGTGAAAGCAGGACAGCACATTTTCTCACAAATGAGGTGAATAAAAATGTAACTGTGTGAAGAAGAGCAGCTCAAACAAGCAAATGAACCGCTCTGCGAGGCTGGACCAGACCACGGCCCAGCTGTTTGCGGCTGTTTGGGTTGCCAGATTGAGTGTCTGTGTCATTTTGGGTTGCCAGATTGGGCAGGTGGTGATGAAAATCCTTTTCTCTGGTGGATCATGCCCTTGTGTGCCCCCCATGTGTCTGAATGTAAGAGAAGCACATGGATAGAACAGCCTCACACAGAAATGCTACACTATACAGCTGAAAAAATTATATTTTGCAAAAGGGAGAATGTTCATTACTACTGATGAAATGGCTCTGAGACAGGATTCTTCTTTTTGCACACCCATGCTTTTTTTTTTTTTTTTTTTTTTTTTTTTTTTAATCTGTTGGATGCATGAATTATACATAACTGGGCCTCTTGTAACATCATTTTTGTGCATAAATACATTCTCACATAGAATGTTTTTCTACACACAATTGAGATTGAGGCCAAAGGATGTTCATCATGAAGGATTTAATTATTCTGGTTCCACTTTCTTTTCAGATCTGTTAATGGTTTTGGTTCCTTAAAGGCTCCATTTAACAATTAATTTACTTTTAAGGAATAAGTATATGGAAAAATGTAATCCAAATTTCATTGTCAAGTTATGAGATCATTACAATAATACATTTTAGGATAACTGTAATCTAGTAGCAATACTAAACAAAAACAAATGTGATAACATTTTATGCATTAATACTTAAAACGATGCTACTGACAGAAATGCATAATGTGTATTTTTAGCAAGATACTGTCAAATGAATGATGAGTCATCATTACAACACTGATTTAAGTCAGTTAGTTTTAAGGTGTTGAGAGTCATGTGTTCAGGAGATTAAAATTACACTGGTTCTACTGTTTGTTTATGATTCACTAAAAATAACTGGCTAGTAAGGGTTACTTATGTAAGAATCGGACTGCACAGGTTGTGCTGTATGTTCTGTCTTTATTAAAAAGAGCCGCTTCATAAGAGTAATTTTTTGGGGAATTATGTGAAAAGAACCAGCTCAACACTGTTCACACACTGTCTGTATCATGCTGTAGATTCAGTTTCGATGTTGTGGCGCCACTAAGTACAGGAAACTCTGTCATTTTCAGTATGTTCGATTCTTACAGGTGGAAAATTGCACATGAGAGATCTATTGAGAGAGCATATGAGAGAGCTACAGTTTTTTTTTTTTTTTTTTATGGAACTGGTTCTAAAAAAAAAAAGTTTTCAGTTTTCGGTTCACAACCCTTATTAGGCCCACTGTACTTTGGGTTCATGACTGGTGGTTTTGGTTAGTGGTTTTAGTACTTGTTGTGCAGCCACTGAAACAGAGGGTAAGCCAGATACATTTCTCAACATTGCATCATCATATCAGCCAGAGGTTATTGCACAAAATGACACTTTGTGCTTCAGGAGGGCAAATGTCTCATTATTCACTGTCTTATTTAAATAAAATGAGAGATTCTGTGTCACTGGTGAAGTTCACAGGATCAGAGCACTGATGTAATGATATACTCGAGCATTATTAAGTTTATGATATTTTAAAAGATGCAGCCCAGGCATTAATTACTTCATAATATTCTGTCACCTTTCCAGAAGATGTCATAGCTCCCCATGAGACATCCCTGCTCTTTTGTATTGCCACATGTGATTGTGTAACAGAATGGAGCAGGGAAAGAAGTACTGTGAATTTTTTTTCTTTATTTATAATTGGTTCACTTGTAAAGCTCTATGTGTTATGCTCAGGCATAAAACCTTTTATTTAAGGTGTGAACAGAAAACTTTAGTGTTTGTTCTTGAGGTTTTGTCTATGTTAGATTTGTTTTTTGTTTTTTTTTGGAAAAGGAGTGGTTACTTAAAATTCAGAATTGACTCCCTTTCAGTTTTTGATTCGGCTTTTTTTAACAGGAGGATTTTGTAAATTTAGCAAGTGTTAACAGTTCAACAAAATTGACTTTGTGTTCAATCACTGATTATTAAAGGGATAATTCACCCAAAATTTGAAAGTTTTGTCACCATTTACTCACTCTTATGTTGTTCTAAACCTGTATCTGTTTCTTTCTTATGTTGAACATAAAAGAAGATATTTTGAAGAATGCTGGTAATCAAACAGTTGATGGTCCCCATTGACTTCCATAGTATTTCTTTCCCTACTATGCAAGTCAGTGGGGACCAACAACTGTATGGTTCTCAAACATTCTTAAAAATATATTTTGTGTGTGTGTGTGTGTGTGTGTGTGTGTGTGTGTGTGTGTGTGTTCAACATAAGAAAGAAATGTATACAGGTTTGGAACAACACGAGGGTGAGTAAATGATAGCAAAATTTTGTGTGAAGTTTTCCTTTAATGTCGTGTAATGTAGCCCATGTGTTATCTCGTCATTTTACTGTGTTGTTTCAATCGTAATCCTTTGTAGAGGAAGTTAATGGTGTTGGATTGTAATGGTTGATGTTGGTTTAGGGTCGGTCAGTAACAGAGTCATGTTGGTTGTTGGTTTGATGTGTTTGTTACAGTCAGGCTATAGCTAGAGCAGCACATCTATAATCCTGTCACTGCACACCATGAAAAACATCTGCTGAATGCTAAAGTACCATCAACTGGCTTTAGGACAAGTCTTCTGCCATGCTCTCCCATTACCCCTGTTTAAGGACACCTGCAATACACACACACACACACATGCAATGGTCTTGCATTCTCTTAATTCTTAGAATGCAAAAAACATTCCACTAGAAAGTGGAAATAATAATGTAATAGCTGGAGATCAGAAAGATCTGGTTTGTGTTATTCCTCCTTTTAGGACGCCTTGAAGGGAATTGAGTTTGTGGTTCCATTGTCGGAATCTTTCCCTTTGGGTTCAGAGCTCTGAAAATGATGAACTCTCTGTTTGATTTAATGTGAGAAGGTCACTGAAGCATCTAATAACACTGTTAAGAGTGGAAATAAGGGGAGCTGCTCTGTGATTTGTTCCATAATTCACCACGTTTAGCTGGCAAGGAAACCATTGCGTTTTTGTGAATATGAGGTTTCTGATACAATATTTTGGTTCTGTAAGACTGAGGCTGACACGTGGGTTAAACATATGATCAGTGCAAGCATGCCAGCTGATGAAATGGAGATAGGTTTGTGCCCTCAGCTGTGTGAGATCTGTCAGATGTTGGCTGAACAATGTCCTTGGAAAAACAATCCGAAGCTCTTTTTTTCTATGTGGCTGTTGTAGGCAGGCTTGTGGCTTCACTTTCAGTTGATTTTAGTTGTTTGGACAATTTTCTTGATGTTCTGAGGCAATATCTCGCAACATGGAGCACTAGAGTGATATTCACTGTTTAATTAAAACTCTTTAGAACCGAATGCAGTAAAGATGTGTCCCAAGGTGAAAAGACAATAGGAAAACAACTGTTTAATAGCATTGTTTTCTCTTTATTTCTCTCATGTGCTGCTTTTCATGTCTTGCTGCCAGACTTTTAAAGGATAATAGTTGGCAGTTTGTGGAGATGAATTGGCCCAACTTTTCAACCTCACATCTTTTGAATTTCAGTTAATTTAGATTCAGTTCAGTTCCATTTAGTTCAGTTCAGGTAATTTAATTACCTTTACTTAAAATTTTGTTTAATTAAAATTTTGTTACATTTAGTTCAAATCAATTTATTGTAAACAATAATATTGCAAAGTAATAATCATAATAATAATAATAATAATACTGCAATTCAATATTAGAAAAGCTAATATAAATATCCAAAATGAATACAGATTTGGATAAACATGAGAAAGATTAAATAGTGTTTGTCCAAATCTGTATTTCTTTTTCCTAACTTATGTGCTATATTTACATTCTTCCCCTCCGATGTGCTATTAACTGCCTCAACTGAATCAGTGAGTTGAATGGATTCATTTTGATTCCTCAAATCGATTCAGTTTGTCTCAACAAATCAGTGAGAGTGGTTTTGTGAATGGGTTCAATCGATTCATTGAGAGAGCAAACTCAGTGTAAACATTTGTTCACTTTTGTATATGATGCTGACACAATTTTTTTATTTATTTATTTTACACAAAATGGATTTGTCTTCTCTGTTTCTCCTCTTTCATTTGTTTTGGTTTGAGTTATTAATGAGCTTCTAAGAAAATCTTAGAAAGAAACAAGAAAGAAAACATGGTGCATCCTTCTCTGGCTCCCATTTGCTGTGTTGTTTACGCTGAGGTGAGATTGTTTTTGAATGTTACGGGAGGTTCTGTTTCTCTTTCAGCCAGACTCTTGTGAGATTGTCTTGGATTTCTGTTCTGGCAGCTGCTGTTGTTTTTGTGTTTCTGCAAGATGTTTGAGATTAGATTATACTGAAGCATCAGCCAAACATCCCAACAGTGGAGGAGCTGAGAGGCTGCAGAGAAGCTTTCAGATCACAGGATCAGAAACTCAGAAATGGATAAGCAGCTCAGAAATGAAAACAGAGGCTGGTGTGGAATTTTTCTCCAAGTGTCTCTGCACGGCTGTGTGTTTATTTCAGCCTTTTCTCTAGTATGCTTTCTGCGTAAAGCTCTTGATTCTTCTGCACAAACACAGGAAATGGAAAAAAAGATGAGGATATTGGCAGATGTGTAAATTGCTTGCTGCTTCTTTCTTAAAGTTTAAAGATGGTTTGGCTCATTCATTTTAGTATTGCTGCTGTTTAGTGGTGTGTACCTAAATATTTTGTAGTGTATGTGTGTGTATGCGCTGGATAAAATTATATGCTAAGCATGCATTATTGGGTGATAACCTCCTCTTTCCCATCAAATGTGGCACGTGTAGCTGTTGAAGGAAACCAAAGTCATCTTGTACACTGAGGATCTACACACTGTGACTAAAAAATCTCTTTTTGAAAACCTGAATTAAATCTTTTTTTTTGTCATTTCTTTCTCTCTTCCCCCTTTTCTGTCTATAATTCACACACACATACACACACACACATACACACACACACACACACACACACACACATACACACACACACATACACACACACACACACACACACACATACACACATTGCAAGTTGTGGTTAAAGTTGAACATACTGATTATAATGTTATGTGAGTCACTTCACCCTGCCACATCGAGAATCTTTGCAAACATCCTCTCTCTCTGTTTGTGTGTGTGTGAGGGAGAGAGAGATAGAGAGAAATAGACAG